>NC_134487.1:271186558-271347063 GCF_040206685.1 Ascaphus truei | reverse complement strand
AGTGCCTGTATTGATAGTCCAACGTTGATCCTCGTCCGTCTGTTCCCTTCTTCTGCATTCAAACAACCATCTTATCTTATATATTAGTGAAAGCACTGTATGCCTGTCTGCATCTTCCTGTGTCCCTAGGGGAAATCTCATTGGTCCCTTGGCCGCCCGCCCCCGCACCTCATTGGCCTGAGGCGGAGTGACCACACACACACACACACACACACACACACACACACACACACACACACACCCTCCAAGTCATCGTGACCCGTGCGCACCTCCTCCTCTCCCCGTGTCTCCTTGTTTCCCCCGCTTTCACCCCCCACCCCCGCTACAGTCAGCGGGGGAGCGGAGCGAGCGCCCGGGACACCCCCCACGGTTCTCAAGCACGCGCCGCGCGCCCCCGCGCTCTCCTCCTCTCCCCGTGTCAGCTCCCCTCCGGTGCTCCGCTCTCCCCCCCGGTGCTCCGCTCACCTCCCCCCCCCGGTGCTCCGCTCACCTTCCCCCCCCCCCCCCCCGGTGCTCCGCTCACCTTCCCCCCCCCCCCCCCCCCCGGTGCTCCGCTCACCTTCCCCCCCCCCCCCCCCCCCCGGTGCTCCGCTCACCTTCCCCCCCCCCCCCCCCCCCGGTGCTCCGCTCACCTTCCCCCCCCCCCCCCCCCCGGTGCTCCGCTCACCTTCCCCCCCCCCCCCCCCCCCGGTGCTCCGCTCACCTTCCCCCCCCCCCCCCCCCCCGGTGCTCCGCTCACCTTCCCCCCCCCCCCCCCCCCCGGTGCTCCGCTCACCTTCCCCCCCCCCCCCCCCCCCCCGGTGCTCCGCTCACCTTCCCCCCCCCCCCCCCCCCGGTGCTCCGCTCACCTTCCCCCCCCCCCCCCCCCCGGTGCTCCGCTCACCTTCCCCCCCCCCCCCCCCCCCCCCCCCCCCGGTGCTCCGCTCACCTTCCCCCCCCCCCCCGGTGCTCCGCTCACCTTCCCCCCCCGGTGCTCCGCTCACCTTCCCCCCCCGGTGCTCCGCTCACCTTCCCCCCCCCGGTGCTCCGCTCACCTTCCCCCCCGGTGCTCCACTCACCTCCCCCCCCCCGGTGCTCCACTCACCTCCCCCCCCCCGGTGCTCCACTCACCTCCCCCCCCGGTGCTCCACTCACCTCCCCCCCGGTGCTCCACTCACCTCCCCCCCGGTGCTCCACTCACCTCCCCCCCGGTGCTCCACTCACCTCCCCCCCGGTGCTCCACTCACCTCCCCCCCGGTGCTCCACTCACCTCCCCCCCGGTGCTCCACTCACCTCCCCCCCGGTGCTCCACTCACCTCCCCCCCGGTGCTCCACTCACCTCCCCCCCGGTGCTCCACTCACCTCCCCCCCGGTGCTCCACTCACCTCCCCCCCCGGTGCTCCACTCACCTCCCCCCCCCGGTGCTCCACTCACCTCCCCCCCGGTGCTCCGACAGGCAGTGCACACGCGGCGCCTAAGATGGCGGCGCCCAGAAGAACCCCCTTCCTCCCTCGCAGAGTAAGATGGCGGCGGACGGGAGAGGTGACGTGTGTGTGTGTGTCACTGTGTGTGTGTGTGACACTGTGTGTGTGGGGGACACACTGTGTGTGTGTGTGTGTGTGTGTGACACTGTGTGTGTGTGTGACAGTCTGTGGTGGGGGCCGGGGGGTGATGTGGTGGGGGCCAGGGGGGGGATGTGGTGGGGGCCGGGGGGTGATGCAGGGGGGTGGGGGTGGGCAGTAATGTGCGGTGCAAGGGGGGGGGAGAATCATGTGAGGTGCAAGGGGCGGAGAGTGATGTGATGTGCAAGGCGGGGGACACTGATGTGGGGGCCAGGAGGGGTGGAGAGTGATGTGGGGTGCAGGGAGGGGAGACCGCAGATGTGAAGGAGGGGGGGGGGCGGAGCTGTGAAGAGGGGGGGGGCGGAGCTGTGAAGGGGAACGGAGTTGTGAACGTGGGGGCCAGCCAGCTGTGAAGGGGGGTAAATCACGGGCAACGCCGGGTATATCAGCTAGTAATACATAAAAGAAACATTGGGAAAAAGTAGTCCCTGGTCCAAAGACTTTAAATCTAGGGCCTCAACCTTTTCATTGCCCCACGAATGAGCCAAGGGGATAAAAGAACAAACAGAAAATGTTAAACAAGGTGCTAAGTGAATCCTTTCCCTTTATTATTAATACACTCAAATACTAAATAGGACAGTCTTGCTTGACGTATATAAACAAGCAGGACAATATAAATAAAAAAAACACAACCTCTTTACTTTTACAACAATCCGCAGCCTTGTTCACATTTCCTTTAGCGAAGGGAGGAGTGACGTCTGCTGGGGCAGTGTAACCCACCCCAAACTGCTTTTCGCTGGGAGCTGGCTCACTCTAGAAAGATCCAAGGGATTTTTTTTATCCAACATCTTTCTGCAAGTGCTGGGAGACGTAGCCCTGCCGTGATGACTCTCAGCCAGTGACGTCCGTGTTAACACAGGCTTGTCACGCACTGTGGTATTGAACTTGCACTGCCGGCGAGTCTGGTATAAAGCTGCATGGACGTTCATGACTCGCTGTGTGAGAGTAGTTAGTTACACATGGTGTGTTTGTCTTTAACGTACCAAGTACTCTGAGGAGTTGTGTTGGTAAAGGTACTGGGATATAAAACAAAAAACAAAAACAAACCTGTTTATTTAATTTACAGCCCAATATCAGCTTCACAACATAGAATTTACGAACAAACTTTAGGGCGATTACTATTTAAAGGCAATTACAGCAGGGCCCCGCTTCTCGGCGCCCAGCTGATACGGCGGCACCGAGAAGGGGGCCGCCATCTTGGATCCTCAGTCGTGCATGCGCAGAACGGGCGGGTGCGCCCGGCACGCATGCGCAGACCGTAGTTTGCGCGCGCAGACCGGCAAAAATGCCGATTTGCGCATGCAAAATCACTGAAAATCGCCGGATCCGCTTTACGGCGATTTTCACTATACGGCAGGCCCCTGGAATGGAACCCGCCGTATACCCGGGGCCCTCCTGTATTAACACACACACAAAAAAAAAAAAAATGTCCAGTATGCTCCATTGAAGGTCTACACCCATAATCTGAATTACCACGCCGGCGACGTCAGCCGAAAACAAATACATTGCCGCCGGCGCGTGCGCTTATAGTGCACGCGACGGCGACAAGCGACGCCGTGAAAATCTGAAGCCGACAAAATTTGATTTTTCAAGAGCCGTCGCATCACGTAACGGCCCTTGAACAAATCAAATTGCCAGGATTCCGCGACCCTGCCGTCCGGCGAAACATAACTTACGCCGGTGGCGACGGCAACGTCACCCGCCGAGTCGCCGTCATCAATGACGGCACGGCCTTAGGCTGCACTTATAGTGCCGGTGACAGCGTTGCGACGGCTTGGTCGCGACCACTGGAAGTCATCTCAATTTGATTTTGCCAGCGACCGTAGCCTGACGTCACCGTCACTATAAGTGTAGCCTAAGAGTGCCACGACCCCTTCAGAATGGGGACGGGGAATGTTCCCCGTAATCGTAGATTGAGTCCTGATCTCCCCTAGAAAAAGGAGTGGGCATTTTATGTCGTCATAGGTCCCCTGCAGTGATCCAGGATGTTTGTCCGCAACTTTTTGGCCAAGACCAAACCGCCGCATCGCAAGTTGCTTCCGGGAAAACTCACTGCTGGACACTTCACCATTTCTTTGTCGCCATCTTTAAATGTCCCGGCCACCGCTCCGGTTAACGAGCCCATTGTGAACGCGCCCGCAAACCAGGACACTCAGTGCGCCCACTTGTTGCAAGAAAATTATTAAAAACATTATTAAATTAAACATTTTTCGTCGCTGGCGGGGTCCAGCGGGCGCGTTCACAACAGACACCTTGAATTTGAAGAAGCGGCAACATGTCCAGCAGTGAGTTTTCCCGGCGGGGACTTGCAATGCGGCCCTGGGGTGAAGCCCATGGTTCAGTAGCTACAACTCAGAGCACCCAAAGGGTTACATCAGCAACCCGACCTTTTTTACCCATATGGTTTGTTTTACAGACTCTGAACCAGGTGGTATTCTGGAGCTGAACTGCTCTATTTTTAGCTCCAGAGACCCCTCCTGCCTCCCCCCAGTCCCCAAGATACTTGGGAGTTTTAGTTGTCAGTGTTCCTCCTTGATATTTAGAAGAAGAAAAAAAAGGGAGGCCGCAATGCAATGCACTCCTTCCCGGATGACATTGCAGTGGCCATTTTGTTCCCCTAAAGGGAGCAGAAGCACCAGCAACTAAACTGCTAAGTATCTCAGAAACAAGGGACCGACAGAGCTGTTCAGACCAGAAGGGCACCAAAGATCGAATCCTGTAAAAGCATAAAGAAAAGTAGAGGGGATTGCTGCTTAAGGCAGAGTCCCCGCTGGCGCTGAGCGCGCTCATGCTTGGAGAGTGCTCCAAGAATGAGCGCCGGGTGTCCTGCATTTACACGCGCGAGGGGGCATTGCAGGAAGTTGAGCGCGCGGGAAAATATAGGTTTTTGTTTACTTAAGCGCCGAGCAAGGGAGAGCGTGTGTGCTCGCGCACGAGCACAGCGTGAGCGGGGACTTATAGCTATATATGTAAGTAACCGCCGCAAGCGCCGCCCACTCAGCGCTAGCGGGGATGCAGCCTTAAGTATGCTTGATTTTCTCTTGAGATTCAGGTTACTCATGTGGACACAGTTTCTGAGGTAGGCCGGCAACACACAGCAGCGAGTTGCAGGCATGTGGGTAGAAGTGAGGTGCAAAGTAGGGAAATGTATGTACACTGTATAATTAAATCACCTTTGCTACCAGGAGGGCTTGGATGCAGCAAAATAGTTTTAATTATTTTGAGTGCAATTAATTTTTTGCCGACTTCATTTACAACAGTGACTGAATAGGGGGCATTGCTAATCTTGTTTGCTCCATCCCAGTGATAAGGTTATCCAATTTATGCCACCCCCCCCTTTGGGCTTATAAAGCCAATTAGGAAATAGCATTGGATAGAGGCGGCAAACGCCCACACAAGCTTCAATGTTTATAAACGCGGCCAGGATAAACTTTCAAAACAGATTTAACACACGTAGACATGTCTATTTTTAAAAGCATCAGTCACTAGAGTTATTGCATAAAACAACCGCACTGTAATGTGTTCCTGCTGGTCCGATGTCACAGGGCACGTTTAAACCCTTCTCTCCGTCAGTGAAAGGGTTACGCCATGATTTGTGGGGAAGACCCACGCAGGAAACATCGAACTACTTTGCAAACACAGCTTAGACTAATTTACAAGCCATTTCAGGCATGAAACTTACTTTGCAAAATTCAGCAAGCAGCTCAGTTACTAGGACAGCCCCAACGACGAGAACAAAATGGTAACAGTTAAATGTCATCTTTAAGGTGGATTTATTTTATTATTATTTAATTGGCAGTGTCGTATTATAAAGTAAAGAAGACTATTTAAGGGGTCTTGTGAAATATGGTCACATTAAAAAAATTATTTTTAACACCATTATTTAGAATAACTGCACTTTCTCCTCAATAAAAACAAAGGGAATGTGCTAGGATTCAAACTTTGCCATATAAAATTAGAATGCAATACAAATAAGAACCCTGTGATGCATCAAGTGGTTACTGGGCAAACGATACATACAAACGTACGTCCAACCATCCCCTGCCTGCGAAACAACCCCCACCAGCTTTTCTGAGATCACGTTGCGATGGTGCCATCATGTGACCAGTACTGTCATTTGACGGCGTGACGCCAAAAGCCGCCAGAGATCAGGTAAGGGAACTTGGAGGCCTTGCGCATGATCTCCCCGGCTTTTAATATAAACGCTTTGGGGAAGAGCACAGGGCCTCTGTGTCACGCTCCCCCCCCCCCCCTGTTTACGCACTCCTGCTTTAAATAACGGTTTACCAATTGAACATGTCTCGCAGAACGCGGCCTACCTCATGAAAATGGGCATATGACTTCGCTACTTCTTCATGATGCCCCATGGTGAGAAATATTCCATAACGTGGTAGCAACTTTATGGGGCATCCAAGGGGTTAATAAACCTGTATCCATTAAAAACACACGGCTAACATTAAAGGAGCAATCCATGCAGTTATTTATTTTTCTTAATTTTTTTTGATACAGGTTTGAAGCAGGGGGTTTCCGGAGCTGAACCCCATTCATTTCAGCTCTAGGGACCCACTAGTTCCGGAGATACTTACCTCCGAAGAAGGTGCCGGTATCTCTCTACAGTTTAAAGTCCCCGGTCACATGGGTCAATAGGAAGTCACACCGGGTGACATCACAGCCTGCAATTGGCCTGCAGGACCCTGGGGGCTCTGAAAATTAGCCATAGTCTGAAACCTGGAGTGGCTACTGGCACCCACTATGGAAGCAGGGGGTACACAGAGCTGAAATTAATGAGGTTTAGCCCCGGAAACCCCCTGCTTTAATCCTGTATTATGGAAAAAAAAAAAAAACCCCACTGGCTTGGATTGCCTGTTTAAAAAGGTCTAGTGTAATGCTACATGTACTGTAGTAATAGCACAGGGATACACAAAATATCAAATATATTCATCACTGGAGAGCGCTGCTGCCGGTCGCAGCAGTGATTTACAGGTCAGGCTACGGCCCCCAGTCACTGCATGCACATCGGAGCGCCTGGTAAAAGCCGCCATCTGCGGTCTAGGGGTAGCGATGCGGCGCGGCCATGAAAAAGTTCAGGGATAGATATCTGCACTACCATTGGTTGCCAGTCAACCATGTGACCGCACAGGAGACACAAAATTCTTGTCTTCCCTTCCAGCGGTCGCGCCATCGCGCTTTGTGTACACACAGAAGGCGGCTGTACTTTGTGTGCGTCGCGCGCAAAACCGAGGCCCCTGGGGGCGAAGCCTCAGTCATCACCACGCACAGCACAGGCGCCAGAGAAGACATTTTGCCTCTGTGTACTATAAAAAAATATTTTAAAAAATGAGACAGAAAAAATAGAAGGTAGCATTCACCAAAAGGCAATCTTATATGCATTTCTGGTTTGAAAATAGGGTGCTCAATAGAAGACGGGTCATCTTCAAACCGGGCAAAACTGTTCATTTTTGCCAAGAAAATCTTTGGCACTCCAAAGTATAAAATAATCCTTTTTTTTTAAATTTCATATCAAAAGTTAAAAAATAAATAAATTAAAAAAATTTAAAAAAATTATGCTACCTCAAAAGCAGCAGCGGGGATGGCTAAAAATTGGGATGACCCAGCCACCCCCCCTGCCCCCATAAACATAGCAATGAGGATTCTGCGTGTAAATGTATGCACATGTACGGATATTTTTTATTTACATAGCACAGAGGCCGCGCTCTACAGAGACAAGACAACATTGGGACTTCCAATACATAACAAAGTGAAATAAACACAGTAAGCAAATCCCTGCATCGGAGAGTTTACAATCTAATTCTCAGGCTACAGGGATGGTATGAAAAAAAGCCAGGAACAGTACAGAGGAACATTCGAGAGAGAATCGTTAAGGGAGGCAAAGAAAATTAGGGTGGAATTATGAAGTCTTTTTTTTTTTTTTAATCCAAAAAGCTTCATTCAAGAGACATGGGCAGTTCAAAAAATTAATCTCGGGAGCCCAGTGTAGAATAAAGGTTCCTATGGTATCCTCAGATGCTAATGATTAAGAAAAGCATAATACATATAGCCAAAAGGAGGACAGGCACTACTCCTAAAATTCAAAAAGGTGATATTTTAGCTCAAATCTTTAAACCCCAACTGAAGCCTCAAGAGCTCCAGTTGTGGCCGAAACACTTAGCGCATAAAATCTCTCTTTTTGCATATAAGAGATAATTATCCTTTACTTATTTTGCGAGAGCCCTGCTCGAGAGAGGAGATCGAAAGAGAGAATATACATTTTTTTTTAAAGAGCCGTTATTGCTGGGGGGTGGGGGGGTGTAAGATACCAAATCGTATGTATACAAGGAGCTTTCTAGGCTTTTGGGAAGCGGGTGAATTGCCACAGAGTACAAATAAAACCGCAATTAAAAAGGAAAAGTTGTAAAAAAATGGCAGTTCAGCTCTGGGGACACCGCGATTCCCCAGATCCTTACCCGTGAAGATACCGGCATATCACATCACGCCAGCCAATAGGATGCAAGCATCCGTTACAGCGCGCTATTGAATGGCCATTTAAAAAAAAAAAAAAAACGAGAAATCGGGTAGTAACCGTTACCAGTATCTCAGGAACTAGAGTCAAGTCCCAGGAGCTAAACAAAATATTTATTGTTCAGCTACTGGGACACCGTGGTTCCCATCCGGTGAAGAAGGTGGGGATTGAAGAGATAGCTATAGATAGATATATCTATATCTTTATATTTCAAATGATACTGCTCTATTAAAATAAATATTAAGTTTTTTATAACAGATTGTGTGTATTACTGGGAGTGATATATGTAGTACTTGCTTACTCTAAAAAAAAAAACCCATTAGGCTTGTGAATGAATACATTTCCTAACTATATTGATCAATCAGGGGAATGTAGAAGTACCCAAGACTACACCAACTGCTTGGTTTACAAAATCTGTCAATTACAGTGAAATACCTCAAAAGGTATTTTGTTCTATTTTTATACCTTTTACATGCATCTACTTAAAAACATATGTAACCCGTATTTACGTTTAAAACAGCTTGCCAAATTTACCCAAGAAAATCAAGCTCTAACCAGGAAATCTCACAGCATGCAAGATACATATGGCTTTTCTGGGAGAGAGCAACTTTAAGACTGCTAGAGCAACCCCAAAGAAGCAGTGAACGAGGCAGCATTAAATAGTTTAGGAAATGAAGAATGCTGTACTAACGGGCATTATGACCAGAATCCCAACTAATTGAGAGAAGGTAAACAACAGTATATTTCATCAGTGTTTGTCAACCTTGTACCAACTGTGGAACCCTCTAGAAATTGTGACTCAGTGGAACCTCTATTGGAGACGGAAAACCATTGTATTATAGAATTGCGACTTATTCCTAAAACCAGACAATACAATAAAATATTCCCATTTAAAGAACTGAAGACCCCTAAATTTTAAAATACCGGACTGCAACAGAGGAAGTATAGATGCATTTACAAAAGTGTTAGCTGCCACAAGTCATTATACAGCTTTATGACTTATTAGTTGTGCATTTGGTACGTAGTGATATTTTTGACATGTTGCAGAAAACAGACTTCTCAAATGACCGGGGGTCACTGCAGTGCTAAGTTTTTACTCCACCTCGGAGAGATTCAATACTTCAAAAAAGAGGTAATCTGACATTTAATGCCAAACCCCCAACCAACCAATCACTTCAAACTGTGAACATCTTTTATAGAAGCGTGCTTTGCAATATGTTATTCATACAAATGCTACGTATGTCATCAAAAAAAGTCCATACATATTACAGGTCATCATGCCCTGGGCAATTCTAGCATGAGACAGGCTGTGGAACGGTAAATTCTTGATATTGAAATAACTGGTCTTGCCGCTGAAGACCGCTACTTCATCTTGTTCCCCATTTCTCAAACATGGTTGGGAGGATAATATGGCTGCCAGCAACATCAGTGCAGACGAGTCAATGAATAGTGATAGCATCGCGGTGACGTGCACGGTTTCCATTTACTGGTTTGAGTCATATTTTGCCACAACAAACAGGAACAATTATAAGCGGTGTCTCCAGAAGCTAAGACTGGACGATCACTTGGATGAGGAGTGTAAGGCTCTTTTAATAGCGAGTCCCACTGATCTCTGCTAAAACACCCCTATTCATCAAACATGAATAATCGGAGGTCAGTGAGGACTTGAAAAATTGGTTCTGTAATGACATCCATTAAAGCCAAATGGGCAATTCTTCCTAGCACCAAAGTGAACTAATTACAGTGACGTGTAAGGTGTCTCATCTGGGTAATTGATACCTTTTTTTACCCAAATCTGACACCAGAAAATAAAACGACATTATTTTTTCAAGTTCGACTTGGGAGGGGGATTTGATTTCCTCTGGCTACTCCCTTTGTGTGAGGTCACCATGTGATGTCACTGTTTGGCAGGCATTTGCTGATCAAGCTAGAATATCCTCTCCCCACCACTTTATTGGTTCTCGGAGGACAGGGAGGCATAATGGTAAAAACAAAAAAACACATTAAATTAAACTGACAGACGTGGGACTGCACCTTTAATGGGGCAGTCATACAGAGTATAAAACTGACCTAATGGTAAGGATATGTCTAATAGGCTATTAATAAATCCCTTCCCTTGACTTTTTTTTAGCCCGTCTATTTCCTAGCTGGTACTATGATGTGCAGATAAATCTACTTATCCTATAATGTGAAAAAGACAAATCGTTCAACCTCTGGGGGATTAAAAGAGCAATCCAAGAAACTAACCTCTGTATGGGGTGCCGGCCGGTAGCTCTCTTCTGTAGCAAAAGGTGCAGGTCACACGAGCCAATAAAAAGCCGCATCGGATGACATCACGGCTTCCTCTTGGCCCGCAGGACACGGTAGCTTTGAAGCCGCCATTACATGACCCCCAGCCACAGCTGCTTCCGGCATCACCAATAGAGGCAAGCATCTATGGAAGCAGGGGTTCCCTGGAGCTGAAATTAATGGAGTTCAGCTTCGGAGACCCCCTGCTTCCAACCCATGTAAGAAAAAACAAAAATTATGTCCTTGGATTGTCTTTTTAAAAGGGTTAATAAATATTAGTTGATTTAGGTTCTTAAAATACATGTGTGTTTTGGGGATTTTAAAAGTAAAAAAAAAATGAAAGGGGGTTGGTCCTACCACCATCGTGGCAATAAAATCAACCTTCCTCTTTCCAACTGGTGGGTCCCGAGTAACTGTAAATGTGTACCGTGCTGCGAAACATGTTGGCACCTTACAAATAAACAATAATAAATTAGCAGCATTTCCTTAGAGCAGCGGTTTCAGACGCTCCTGGTCACGCGTCGCCATGGCAACACGGCGTCATGTGCCGTCTGCAGCAAAGTAAGCGCGAGGAGAGGGGGACAGATGGCAGGGGGACGCAGAAAGAAAAAAAAAAAGCAAGGGGAGCGCAATCTTTTTTTCCCTGCGCCGCCCCCTCCCCCCCCGCCGGCTGTTACCCTCTCTCCGTGCCCCCCCCATCTCTTACCTTGGCTCCAGCGTCATGACGTCACGTTGCCATGGCCTCGCGGAATCATTTGACGTTGCGTTGCCATGGCTTTGCGTCTCCATCTCCAGAAGCATGGTAAGTGCAGTTTACAGAGGCTTTCGCCGCTTCCCTGGCACTTAATTTAAATAGTAAAGATGCGCGCAGTCTCAAAAGATCCAAAGGCATCTTAATTTAAGTGCCTACGGGAAGCACGCGGGGCCCCTGTAAACCCCCCCCCCCCTGCTCCCCAGTTTGCGCACCACTACCTTAAGAGGATTCAGTGTTGGCAACGCTACTGAGCAGGCAAAGCAACACTGAAATTGCCAATTTTCCTGTTCCCATGTCATCTTGCAGCCACTAGTGTTTGCACAGATTGAAAGCTTACACTAACTGTGAATACTGAGATACCGGATGCCCGGGTTCTTGCGTCTCACCTCTTACAAGAGTAAACTGGGAAGCATTATACTCTATTAACATATAGAGCAATGGCAGGAATCCTTTGTTGCCATATAAGCAGTGCTCTAAAAAAAAACACGCCCACTCAACTGGGACGAGTCATGCTCAAAGACCACAGCTGCTGCAGAAGAGCGGTCACACCGCCGTTTCCCAGTCGCTCACCAACATGTCTTGTACAGCAACAAGCAAGGCATTATGGGGCGCGACTTCAAAAGCAGAGCGGTCAATCAGTATTCTACTTTTCGAAGAGGTTTCTGCTATACTCGAACCCCCTGCCCAGAACAAGCTAAAGCTTTTACAGTGGGCCTCATTGTAGAATAGCAAAAAGATACTAGGAATAGTAAAATTATCATTTAATATACATATATCAGAACGGCAATAGTTCTGGATATTAAAACATAACATAAACTAGTATGTTACTTTAAAAAGAAAAAAGGGAGGGTGTCTGCGATGACCGTGAGCTTTGAAAAAGATATTCAACAAGTCTGAATATATAGGGTGCTATATTCTATCTTCCCCATTGGGGTCCACTACTCCAAACAAAAACACAAAATTGATGACTGTGACACACACACACTCTGCCATAGAAGATCAGTTTCCATAGGATTTTGAGTTACACAGGGATATGTTGTGTGATCACAGAGAACAATGTCCCACACTACATCTGTAGGCTTTGGGATTTTTGTCTTTTTAGAATCTGAGAAGTCACTTTTTGCCTTGGAGGGCAGCCATTGTTGTGGGCTTTGTCTTGAATGCTTGGCCCTGAGCAAACACAATGGTTATCTGATCAAAGAACAAGTCTTTTGTAATTTTATAATGGAGAAGAGCCTAATAATTAGAAATGCTATCCATTCCATTGGGGAGATTCCTCCACGCCTCACCAAGACACAATCCTTTCTCCTGTAACTAGCCTAAGATTTAGCATCTTTCAAGATGGGGCACATGCCGTCTTCTACTTGCTAAGGAATATTTACGTACCAACTGTTTGAGTGGGGCTCAACTCTTCGCCAGCATTCTAAAACAAGAACCGTAATCTCTGTCCAACAGCCTCAAATGCCGCATGAACTCCAGTAGTTCCTCTTGCTCATTTTTAGGTCTCCTTGGAGCGATAAAGCTAGACAGACCTATGTACTCACTCCACAACTGAAATCCAAGCAACAGTTCAATTATGTGTCACATCAACCCCCTCCCCTTATTGACTGATGAATTACCATTTTACACTTCCCTGTACTACATTCTGGCCACAACAATAGCATACAACAAATAAAAACATGGACAAAAATCGTCAAACCATCCCCCAACAGGTCCCTTTCACCAACTATTCTTAAGTGCGGATTCACAGTCCAATAAAAGACAGAATGGCAGAAGAGGGTGTGGATTTTCTCCTGAGGTGCTATTGGATCTGAAATCTAAACTCGCTAAATTAAACAATACACCACAGATAATACAATACAATACAATATGTAGCAGTTGGGTGTCCGATTTAGATCCACACACATCTAGGAGAAAGGAAAAAAAATAATTGATTTACAATGTTGGCTGTGTTTACTATACACTATATAATTATCCACAAATACTAATCCAGAAGTGAAAAAAAAAATACAAGAGATTGACTTGCTATGACATTAAAATAATAAATAATTACACCCATTTTATTTACTGGATTGACCAAAACAGGCAGACTGTAATTAGAGTCCCGTGTCCCAGAAAGAAACTAAAAGCCAAAACGGCACCCTTGACACTTTAGCTGCACTAAAAATCAGCCTTGTGTTATGTAAAGTGGTTCATAAAGGCAGCTTCCTGCTAAGCAGAGGACTGCCCCTGGGTATGCACTTCAAAACTCGCTGCATATTAACTCCTTGTTGCTGGGGAACTTTCTGTAACCCAGGGACCTGCAGTGTAAGGAAAACCTTGTCCCAATTATACAACAACACGGATAAGGATTGTTTGATAAAAAGCTCACACCAAATCTTTGGGTGTGCAATGATCGGTCCCTTTAGTGAATGAAGAGTTAGGGAAACCATAACCGATCTCTTGCCTGTCCCACTCCCCACCTGTAGTAGCTAGTTAACTATTTAAGTACCTACCTTCACATTTCTGGAGTCCTCTCCTGTTTTATTCAATATTCCAAACATTCCTTTGCCCTCCGCCTCTGTAATGGTAATCAGATTTTCTCCTTGCTACTTTGACTCTGTGTTGAGCAAGCCTCAATCTACAGCAGGGGTGTGCAACTTGTGTCCTCAAGGGCCACTAACCGGTCAGGTTCAGTATATCCCTGCTTCAGCACAGCTGAAAACCTGACCTGTTGGTGGCCCTTGAGGACTGGAGTTGCCCATCCCTGCTCTGTAGCGAACACAGAAGTGAAAAAGTGGCATCAGCTTGATGCCCGATGTCAACGATCCCCTCATATACAACGCACACTGCAAAGTGTCCATGTACAGATTCAAAGCAGTTAATAGAAAATTTAAAAAGGGGGATGTTTAAGAGCCCATGAAAACATTTGACAGTAAAAATTCCTCCAAAATTAAAAACGCTGGGATTTCACAATGAAGTATGATCTATATCAGTGTAAAATACAGTATATTCTTACAAAACCATGGGAAACAGTGTGATCCAATGTCTACATGACTCCGAGCGCGAACACGGAAAGAAAATTTAAAAAGAGAAATGTATAAATTTATGCCTGGACGAGCAGCATCTGTAAGGGCCAAAAAAATGTTACCACCTAAGCAAGTCACTATGAACTGCTGACTGCCGTGCAACTTGGACAGCAGAGCTGCTAAACTCTTACAGTGGATGGGTCACATCTTTTAACCAAATGCCATCTTGTCTTTGGTTAAGAAAAAAAAAAAATATATATATTAAATATTTTACTGTTTCTTCATAAGTATTAGGTGAACAGTGAAAATGAATGTTTGAGGACAGGGTTGGCGGTTGAGAGAAGTGGTGGAGGAGGCAGAGGACATGTAGTAGGTTCAGCTCAGACATGTCACACATGCAATGCAACACAGACAGGAAATGTTAGCCTGAGATAAGGAATGCAGTGCCTCCTGATGACATCCACGAATGGGAATGCAGGACAGACTGGGACCAGACCAGTCTGGGAATGTGGAGAGAGAAAGACTGCCATGCCTCCTACCCAGCTCAGCGGGAGGGGCCTGTGGCTCAGATCCGACTGTCCATCCTGATCATTTCAACAGGACACTGATCTCGGCCTCACTGGGAGGAAACCCCTAATTCAGAGGATTGCAGGAAGTAATGTAATTTTTATATACAACTGAATCAATGTGGCAAAGAAAGTAAGCTGCTTTATGATTAAAGCAGTAACACCCCGAACCCCCTCCCCCAGTTCGGTTAAATGTTTTGGGTATAATTTCTCTCAAGCGAGGAGGCATCCCAGATGATTCTTTCTAAAGAACCTCTCTGCCACGACTCAAGAGAAATGTCTAGATCAGTGCAAAGGGATAGCAACATGGTCACCGGTTGGGTCACTGCCGAGAGCCAATCAATGAGAGTGATGTCATGACAACACATGCCATTCCCCTTCTGTGATTGGCTGAAACAGGTGATCACTGGGGATGCCCTGGGGTAACATCTCATGAAATCAGGAAATCCCCCCTGAGTTAAGGAAGCAACAGTGCAAGCAAGGTTCAAAAAGGAAAATAAGTGGTAATGTTGCTTTGAAGCATCCATACATAAAAATGTGCTCCAGACAGCCAACCAGCGAAAGATCACACGTCACATCGATGTCGCTTTTTCACTTGGCCATTTATTTTTCCCTTAAGCGCTGGGAATAATAATTCTGAAACAGGGGGGGGGGGGGGCAGGAGAACACAAATTGGATGTGTCTCCCAAAAGAATCCACTATAATGCACTCCTACTAAATTTAAAATTTAACTTTTAATATATTATCATAAAACATATATTACCAAAAACGTTGTGTATTGTGCATTAAAAATAAATTAAATTGACAATAACTAGCGTCCGTGTCAGTGAATGTGTGTTGGAGTGATCTCAACCAACAATTGGTAGTAGAACCTGATCTCAACTATACCCTGACTAAGCAGCGTTCTGTGTCCTTCTGTTTCTACTACCAATTGTTGGTTGAGATCAGTTTCTACTACCAATTGTTGGTTGAGATCACTCCAACACACATTCACTGACACGGACGCTAGTTATTGTCAATTTAATTTATTTTTAATGCACAATACACAACGTTTTTGGTAATATATGTTTTATGATAATATATTAAAAGTTAAATTTTAAATTTAGTAGGAGTGCATTATAGTGGATTCTTTTGGGAGACACATCCAATTTGTGTTCTCCTGCCCCCCCCCCCCTGTTTCTGATTCACTTTTCAGTTCACAGTTTGCACCCACTTTCTTGGATTACCATTTATTTACTCATTATTTGCCTCAATTAGTGTGGTTTTGTGATCACTCCCTAACCCTAGTGTTTTTCTGAATAATAATTGTGTCTGAAATGAAAGGGAAGGTGAAACTAAAGCAGTTCTACACAGGGATCTGGTGTGTTACAGGCAGCACACTGACTTGATGTGTCATAAAAGGCCTTACAGACCACAACATTATGTGGCCAAATCATTGACGTAGAATAGCCTTAACAATGTTTTATTTCTGTGTTTCTGTTCAACACTCTGCCTTGACGTTTTCTTTTTTTACATTCCCATGAAATCCTTCAGTAATTGGAGGGGGAAAAAAAATGTAAAAATGGGTTTTATTCTGCAACTAACCTTATGCTGCGAATGCATTTGTGTTTTGTAGTAAACCTTTCCATCATGAATTTGCAAAGCTCTTTCTAGGATACAAAATGGTACAAATGTTATTTAGAGGAGTGCTCTCACAATGCTGACTTGTACAGTTACTAGTGTGAATTTGTATTTAATTTGGCAAGACAGTACAGGGACTGTTTCTCAAGGTTAGCTCAAATGGACAAAATTACTTGCAATCTAATTGTGTCTAAAATCAGAGATATCTGATTTAGATACAAAATTACACTGCAAGTTCCTTTGGTCAAGGACTGTGCCAATTTACAAATTCAGAGCGGAAAGGCGCGCTTTCTATTCTTAACCCTGTGTGCAAGGAAAGGAAGGGTTAAGGAAACTGCACCAGGATGTGTAACATTGGATATGTGGAGATGCTCTGAAATTGGCAGCAGTCAACTCATGACTTTGCACACAACTTTCTCTCTAAAATGATCAACCAAGGAGTAGCAAACACACACACACTAATTTTGCTGCATGTTCCCTTGATGTCAGGCCAGAATTTGTTCTCTAATGCAGAACCCATCAGGTGAGTCTAGAGAACCTTCCGGTAACATGGAACGCTGAGGGAATCACAGGGTTAAAGATGTGTTTGCTCATGCCAAACATTTCTGACGCCACATGTGTGACTTTAGCAAGGGGAATCAAACACAGGATTGTAGGCTGAGCTCAGAAGATACTTAGCATATGACAAAAGGCAAAGGCCTTGATACAAAGGGGTCTTGTGGAGGGGCCTGCAGTAACCCGACACGCTGCAAGCAAAGGAGGAATTTCTAACAATGCAACAAGTCGTCAAACCCCTACCCTACACTCAGCTGAAATCTCGTGACTGGAGGCCACGGATGGTAATTAGGAAAGCTCAGGTTGTGCGTTGATCATCGAGTTTGTACATGTCTCCACTGCTCAATCTTACACTGAGGCAAATTGTCCCGATGGAAGCTGAGCATCATCAGGATTCCTGAACTCTGTTTTACCTCTATCCTGCTAGAGGAGAGGGTTGCAGTGAACTGAAGCAGAGTTTTATTAATCAAAGAGATGAGAGTCTTGATGCAGGTAAATGTCATACCCTGAATTTGGAAAACATGCTTCTTTATAGGTACAATTGTATGCGTTCAACCACACAGACAATCTGGTTTCAAGTTTTCTATCCAACACAGCGATTACATGGCCATGACATGTCTCGCAATATGAGGTCAGAAGTCCTATTAGCAAGTTGCGGTAATGCTTAGCACTAGACATCAAAAACAACAAAGCACAACATTCAAAAATTATAAGTGCTGTCCCTTGGGACATTTCAAGGATCGTGTAGATGCAAAGGCTTTTCTTCATCGGATGTACTTACCACGACCATACATTGCAAAAGGAGAGCTGTGATGCTTGTTAGGCTGTGAAAAAACATACATCTATAAAGAAATGGACCATTGAAAGCTATTCCAACATGCAGCGCAGGTTATAAAACTATAGTCCACCATTATAGTAAAAATACCAGAAATATTGAATTAAAAATAGGGAGAGGGGAGTGAGTAGGTAGCACGCTAGTGCCAAGGTTTGATAGTGTCAAAAGGCAGAAAGAAAGACAGACTGGTCATGATAAAATTTGGTAATCATTGTAGCGTCCAATTATTTAGCATCACAAGTTTATTTTGTATTATTACTATAACTCTATAGCAGTGGGGAGAGGGAGAGAATACAGGGTAGTGTACCTGTCGATTACAGAAGGAGCTTCCAAAGTTGCACAGAATGAAAGTAGTGCACGCACTCAAACAAAAAGGGTGAAAGTGCTGGTCCTGGGGAGCTCCTGATGTCCCAAATAGATCCAGTGAAGAAGAAGAAGAATCAGGCACACTGTCTTAATCATCAAATGAAAAGGGGTTTAATATGAAAAGGGGTTTAATGTGCCAAGGAATCCAACGTTTCGGCAGTAATACTGCCTCTCTCAAGGTGTAGGCTTCCAAAGTTGCACCCCACAATCAATGCTTTGCATCTAGAGCAGCAAGGCATTGCGGGGGTTACTTTGGAAGCTACCGCAGTGATAGACCCGAAGAGGTATGGTTTGTGGCCTTGTTAAGCATGTCTTCCCTCCCATAAGTTCAGGACACAGGCTCAGGACAGAGATCTGTCAAAAAGTTTTGTTGGCAATAGTCTGATGAGTAGGCTATATATACATATGAGCAGTGGTTGACAAATCACCAAAAAATCTACTCGCCACCTAGTACCAAACGTGTGCTGCTTGGGCCAATATTTACTCGCCCGGGGGTTAAATCCACTCGCCCGGGGCGAGCAAATGTATAGGTTTGTCGAACACTGCATATGAGAACCACTACCACTTTACAGGTTGCATTGTGAAATAAAACATGGTGGTGTTGCAGACACATGTAAAAGCAGCAACATCAAAAAGGTACCAAAACAAGCAGGCCCTTTTCCCTTCTCACACAGAGAATCTTTGTCAGCAGTAAATGGAAATAAAGAAAACATTTTTACATGTTCAGATATGATTTTGAAGACCACTTTGCTGATTGTCAGGACAGATCACTGCCATTACTTCAGCTTTGGTCAAACATGAGACTGCACCTTTAACAGTAAAGCATCTTCCTCTAAAGCAGAGAATGAATGATTACATGGAGCTCTGGAATGCAGACTGGGCTTGTGCCTAGTGCAAAGAGGGGTTGATATAAGGACACAAGGCAACTTTAGAAGCCTATCCTTACTCCAGCGATGTACGTGGGAGAGGGTTTTGCAGACCTGGGGTAAAATGCATGGGTCAACCTTTCTGCTTGTACGGGTGCACAGAGTAGGCCCAGCCAACCAGGACTGTGGCAGCCACAGCACCTACTCACACTTCTGTTTATCTGTCATATCCTATTAGGTTGCGAATTCTTGACATTGGGGACTGTTGCTGTGAGAGCATGATTGAAGGCCCTTCATTCGCCCCAAAACCCACAAAATCAATACATTGAGAACATTTAATTATTGATGGATTTCCATTTAAGTTTGATAAGGAAAACAAAAAAACAAAATATATGGAAGAGTAAAGGCAGGTTAAAAAAATAAAAAACCCACACACCACATCCCAGGTCCTAAATCCTCCTCTTGAAACCCCTTTAATGACAAACAGCACCAGTAATGCATTGTTGAGCTTGCATCACTAGTCCATTTAGCAGCATAGGGGTTAAACAAAAGGTTTTTGGGAGCGAAGCCATTTTAAGGCTTTAGTTTAGCCCATTTCACTTTATATTTTGAGAAGCGTATTACAAGATTCTATAAAGATCCCTTTGAGTGTTGGGACTCTGGAACAGATTGAAAAGACGCGGATATGTCAAGCTCTGCAGCTGGATATCAGAGCTGAATGCGGCTTACAGTAGTTAACTGCAGTTTCCTACCGTTTCAGGATGTTATGTATGTGTCCTCGCGCTGTCTTGCCACAGAAATAACCCAAAAACCTAATTTGACCATCAAAAGCATTTAAACTAAAGGAACATAGTGTACTCTAAAATATAAAGAATGTATACACTCCCAAACAGATCCTTCTCAGAGAGGATAACACATTAAAAAAACATTTTTACCAATACTCGATACCAATGCCAGGTCTGTAATTTTCAATCCAATTGCTCCAACCACAGTAATAACAGTAATTTCCCATAGCAGGGAATTTTCTAATGCAGGGGTGCTCAACTCTAGCCCTCAAGCCCCGCCAACAGGTCCGGTTTTCAGGATATCCCAGCTTCAGCACAGGTGGCTCAAGGCTCAGTCAAAGTGGGGGAGAGGGGGGAAGAGGGGGCGGCACTTGAGGACTGGAGTTGAGCACCCCTGCTCTGTGTGATTGGTCTAAACCCCGACTATTTTTATTTATTTAAAAATATAGAGCCATATAGTTTACTTTACAACATTTACAATACAAGGTAAAGTACCAACAATGGGAATGAATTAGAGGCAAAAGACAACATAAGGCTACGGCTCCCGTCCTCCCTGCTGCAGACGCGCCTGGCGGCGTGTTCAGCGACTAAAGCCGCAAACGACTGTCTGTAGGGGAGCGTGGGGCGCGGCCATGACGGGACATATCTGCCCTGCCATTGGTTGCGTCGCGGCACGGGAAGACAAAATTCTTGTCTTCTCTGCCAGCAAACACGTCACAGGGCTTTGCGCGCCCCTGCCCCATAGAGGGCTGTCTTGTGGTGTGTGGCGCGCACGCCGCCGAGACCACCGGGGACAAAGCCTAAAAAAAAAAAAGGGGACCCTGCCCCCAAAAGAGCATACAATCTAATTCTATATTAAAAGGTAATGCATCAACCTCCAACTGCAGTGATGCCCAAGAATGGATTCAGTAACCACTTGGGGATTGAGGTGCCCCCAAAAGAACCTATGTAATGGCGGATCCCAGGCAGTAAAGTGGGTTCCTGAATCCTTAGTGTGGCCTGGGTTCCCTGGTTTGGCTTTTACCTCCGCTGCAGCCGCCATGTTAGATATGCGCACGCATGTGCAGTGGCTGCCGAGTCGCGGTGGCCATTACAAGGTTCGCGCATGCGCAGGGAGCATTGCGGCGGCCATTACAGGTAGCGCACGCAGCGCCAATGATAAAAGGGTTCCGCGGGGACTACAGCCCCCAGAAGGCCACAGGGCTGCGGAGTCAGGTGACGAAGCCTGGACAATGGAATGTTAGGATTCCCTGCTGAGGCAGTTGTTGCTCTGAGGGCTTGCTGGCAGTTGGAGCTGGGACACAGCTAGGGGAGGTTGTATAGGTGCAGGGGTCTGTGACCCTCTGCACTAGGCCAGAGATCCCCTAGGCCCCAACTCACCCTAGATTGTGGCTGCTTTAGGGAAGGCCCCTTCAGTTAGGGATCCTGCCCTTTTAGTGATTAGCCAGCTTAGGGCCACGGTGGTTTCATTTGAACTATTGCTGCTGCAGTCTGGGACGAGACTGCAAGAGAGGGAGCGACCAGCCTTGCAGCGGACACTCCAGAGGGAGGCATCCCATCCAGCGGAGGATATCTTCGGATCAGCGGATCCCCTGTTTTTCAGTGTTTGCGCGCCCGGGTGTGGACACACCTGGCAGGTACCGTTCACCAAACGTGCACCAACATCTGTACAGTAAGGCACTGTTCACGCCTAGAGGGGTGGGCATCTTTTGGGGACACTTTTTGGGTGAAGGGACACCTCTGGTACTGTGGACACGGTGTGGGGAAACACTGTGGTGGGACAACGCCACATTTATGTGGTTCATGGTTATTGCTCACAGTAAAGGTTATTATAATAATCTGTGGACTGTTATTAATAGTTCCTTCTCTGGGTTATCTCATACAATTGGGATCCCGTGCAGGTGGAGGCGCTGCCACTCAGTATATTTGTTACCCCAGGCTCCCAGTAGCGGAGGCTCAGATTCCTGTGAGCCGACAGGTACCGCCAGCCCTATTAGAACATTTAAACTAGAGGGAGAGAGGGCTACAATTGCCAGATTCCAAGACATGCACGCCGCAAACCTCGGCTGCTGTACCTTACTCAGAACGGACCCCCATTCCCTTCCTCCCGACAGTGAGGTCGTTAGCCCCAACCTGGCAAACTTCCGTAGAAACTGAGGTGACTTTTCCCCGGGTCACCTTTACCCCTGGTGCTGTAGGTCAGACCCATCATTGGGCTGACTCCCCTCCACCATCATCCGCTATGATTCCAAAAGTAGATAGTTCTGTCCAGACTATCCATTCCCTGCCTGAATCAAGTAGCCGCTTGCCCAGTGGTGGCTCCCTTCGGGACGTGACAGTACCGCAACTCGTGGAGGCCATCAACCAGTACTCCCAGTCTCAACAACACCGCAAACTCAAGGCTCTCAGGAACTCGGCCCACACCTTTAGGGAAGGCGGAGTTCGAAGAATGGAAGGATCACGCGGAGTAAGTACTCCCGGAGTGGACCTGCTCCGACGCCGTAAAAAGAGAGAGTATCCCCTACCTATAGGACCAAGACCCATCTGAGTGGTATGTTCTGCTTCCGTTGTGGCAAGAAGGGTCAAATCGCCACAATGCCCGCAGAAGAAGACGGCTCATACAGTGACGTTTCCTTCTATGTCCATGAGGTGCACAACTCAGGCCGCTGAAGCCACCTCCCCGCCTCCTGCGGCCCCCACCGAGACAGTTCAGCCGCCGGACGCTTGCTGTCATGTGGGACCGGCTGCTCTTGTACGTGTCGTCATGGAAGGTATATACTCATCGGCTTTGCTGGACACTGTGTCTCAAGTAGCCATTGTGTATCAGCCCTTCTACGATGAACACCTCAAACATATGCCTCTGAGGTCAGCAGACGCGATGAAGCTGCGGGGACTAAGCCACGAGGATTACCCCATTGACTGCGTAGTGAAGGTTCGCCTGGACATTCCTCAACTGAATACGGGCAAGCATCACCCCATGGATGTGGAGGCACTGGTGTGCCCGGAGCCTCAAGAACACACCATTGCCCCTATCATATTGGGGTCCAAAACCGACATTGTGCGGGCCATAATTCGTATGTACTTGCAGGAGGCCGGTGGACTACCTCTGTCGTCTATAGAATGCTACCGCATGCTACACGAAGAATGTTGCAAGATAACCGCCCAGGAGGAGCACGGGATTCTCTAACATTGAACACGGGTTAACAGAGATTTTACCGGGGGGAGTGAAACTCAGGACTGCCACATGCTGCTATCCGGAAAGGAATGAAGGTGACCATCTCTTCTCTCTAGAAAGTACACCTGAGGATGATGACCGACGAGGCTACAAGCTAATGGCTGAAGTGAGAGAATTGACCTCCGAGATGCCAAGGAGAGTCCGGCTGTTTGTCCAGAATATCTCCCCGTATCCCATGCCCCTCGATTATGGTCAAAGTCTTGGGAGAATATACCCTGTCACTCCCGTCGAGCAGATAAGAGTACAAGCAAATACAGCCGCCATACCAGACCCAGCAGCCGGGTTGGCATTCGACTTTGGGAGACTCCACCCTGACTGATGAGTGGAGAGAACGACTAAGGGCCAAACTGCAAGCGAGACGAGAAGTATTCTCAACTAGTGATATGGATGTGGGTTGCAGCCGCAGCGCCCAGCACACCATCCGGTTAAGTGATACTACGCCTTGTCGGGAGTGGTCCCACCGCATAGCCCCTCGGGATGTGGAAGATGAGAGACATCCTGCAAGAGATGGAGTCAGCGGGTATAGTCACGGGATCCCGTAGCCCCTATGCATCGCCAATTATGGTGGTGTGGAAGAAAAAGTTGGTCCGGTTATGTGTGGATTATCAGATATTGAACAATCGCACAGTGCCCGACCCGTACACTCTTCCCCGGATTGAAGAACTTCTAAATGCGCTATCCGGGAAACAGTGGTTCAGCATACTGGACCTGAGGTCAGGGTACTATCAAGTGCCAATGAGCGCCGAGGACCAGAAGAAAATCGGCCTGTGTGTCCCCTTGGATTCTACAAATTCACGTTATTAGCACGCTATGGGCCACAGTGGTTTCATTTGAACTATTGCTGCTGCAGTCTGGGACCAGACTGCAAGAGAGGGAGTGACCAGCCTTGCAGCGGAGGATATCTTTGGATCAGCGGATCCCTTGTTTTTCATCGTTTGCGCGCCCAGGTGTTGACACACCCGGAAGTTACCGTTCACCAAAACGTGCACCAACATCTGTACAGTAAGGCGCTGATCACGCCTAGAGGGGTGGGCATCTTTTTGGGACACTTATTGAGTGAAGTGACCAAGGGACACCTCTGGTACTCTGGACACGGTGTGGGGATACACTGTGGTGGGACAACGCCCTGCGCGGCGAGGTATAGCTGTAACCATTAGTATTGCTATTGCATTTATGTGGTTCATGGTTATTGCTCACAGTAAAGGTTATTATAATAATCTGTGGACTGTTCCTGCTCGGGGTTATTCCATACAGTTGGGGTCCCGTGCAGGTGGAGGCGCTGCCACTCAATATTTGTTACCCCAAGCTCCCAGTAGCAGAGACTCAGATCCCTGTGAGCCGACAGGTACCGCCAGCACTAGTAGACCCTTCAAACTAGAGGGAAAGAGGGTTACATTAGTAAGGCCGAAAAATGTACCTTAACATGGATGGTATTGCTGTCAATTACAGCAGGAGCTTGCAAAGTCGCTTCCCACAATAATTTGCATCTACAGCAGCAAGACATTGTGGGGCGTGATTTTGGAAGCTCCTTCGGTGATTGACAGCTATACCAACTCAAGCTGTCTGCACACACCGAGGTGCAGTTTGGGACCTTAAGCATATTTTCCCCACGAGCTCAGAACACTACTAGCTGGGATCGGTCACATATTATATTGCTCACACTGTCTGATGAGTAGGCAATAAGAGTAATCAGGGGGGCAGAGAACAAATATGTACAAGCAGGGAGTGCACAATGTAAAAAAGGTTGGGGACCGCTGTGCGTGAACGAGTGTTGACATCTTATTAAAAATGGCCATTGCAATAGACAATTTATGTTTTTAAAGCAAAACAGTCCACTGGACAAATCAAGACGTATGCAGTTAGGAAGACTGATGACAATGGATAATTCAGTAAAACAACTTTTAAATGGAGCTCAAATGGGTAAGAAGTGTCAAATACACCACCTACTGAAAGCAAAATACAGTTCAGATTTGTCAGAGAAATAAAAGCTCGGCTTCACAGGGACAGGCCCCCCCTTCACCGCCAAGGTGGCCTGTAGAACACTGTCCAAAGTGGTGAAAGGGTTAAGTGAACACACACCCGTGCCATATGCAGCCTCCACTAAGTACATAAAGTTCTCTGGTGAACAGCAACATATCCAAACCACAGCGGGAAGATTTAACACCTACTTACTTCCCCATCTGACAAGCAGCAGCACTAGTGCAGAGAGGCCAACGTCAGGCCTGTGACCGGGTTTAAATTAAATGTAATCATGGGGGTGGGGAGGGGGTGACTCAAACGCCATTGCTGTAATTACACAATGACAGTACTACTGCAAGTGACAGGGGATCAATTAACACGGATGGAAAAAACACTGCAACAGGTGAACGTTTAAAGAGGCTAAAAAACAAACCCCACAGCCGGCGATAATTAACCCCCTCCGGTGCAATTCGGTGGACTGCAACTCGGTGGTTTACAACGTGTTGCTGGCGCCAAAGGAAGAGCAGGGGTTAGCCTCTTGAATGCCAGAGGCGCCAGCAAGGCATTGTAAAGCAATCTCACATCCCCCACCCCCCTTTCTTCTTTGCAGGACAAGATGGTAAAACAGACAAATTTATGGTGGGTAAAAGGAGAAAGAAAAAGCTTCACTGTTCAAGGTTCAGCAAAAAGGGAAAAAAAGCTCTTAAGTGTATTTACAGGTCTCCCAATTTGTCCCCACCGGTACGAAACAGGTTTTGGGAACCTGTGGAAGACACCAGAGCACCTACAGTATGAGCTCATGTCCTTTGCTTTCACAGGTGGTGTAAAACAAAAACAATACATTCTGCTACCAACCTCCAAAAAAAAGTTTTTCATGTGTGATACAGGAGCACAGAAAGACAAATACATAACTTCCTCTTAAGAAAATGTGAACTTGGTAGCGGCAAAAAGATCATAAACGTTCAGAGTAATATATACTGAAAATCCACAAACAATATTTGCGATAGGATACAGCTCAAGGGACCTCTTATTCTTGCAGATGTCAAGCATAAAATTCAAGTTAAAAAAAAAAAACAACCATCTAAAACAGTTAGGAATATTGCTTTTTAAAATAAAGATGCTACGTAACTCACAGCAGCCATTCCAGGATTGAGATACTAGATAACTTCACAGGAGATAGTTGAGATGAGTTACATGCCAGGCTGTAGTTGAAATGCCTGCTAACGATGCAAGGCAGACAGATATGTGCTCGTCTGCCAAGGTTCAGCTGTGCCAGCCCAACGCAAACAAACTTCACTGCTTTCTAGCTGACAGCCACTCGATAAAAAGGTGTCTATTGAAGCACATTCATCACAAGGATGGCTAACACAAACAAACTGAGGCCTAATCATGCTGCCAAGTTAATTTGAGAGAGGAGAGGGTGGAAAGGTCTTCTTGTCATCGGACATTTTTGCTATTGCGGAGTTATGTTAACCAGCTCTAAGCATAGATATGATAAATAAAAAAAAACAAAACAACAAATGCAATATTATGAGCTGTTTATTCGGATTGCTACTTTTATTTTTGTTTCCATCACGTAGAAGTGAAATATATGTAAATAAATCAAACACTACACACCTACACTTGAAACCCATTGTGAAATAACGAAGACGGTAGATGCCGGGTACTCAAAGGCTGGTTTGCCACAAAATTGCACAAGGCACCTGTAGCAGAGAATAAGGATAAATAAACTCTACTGTTCTGAGTCAGGGTCCCAATTTAGAGCATCAAATATACAACAAAATGTAGAATTACACATTTTGAAAAGTCTAAATGGTAATTATGTTTTAGGGGACATAGAGGCAGCAACAAAATATAATTAAACCGGCTATGCTCCCCAATGCCAACTACTTCACAGCATTAGAAAAGCAATGAAGGAGAGTCTGACGTAGGTCATTCAAGTAGGGGACACAACACAAGTTGACAACCACTACACACATTTCAGAGTTTTTGCTGGAGCCAGAGGTAAAAAAAAAACTTGGCTTTTTGCCAATGGAGGAAAGAAAAAAAAATAATATATATATATCAAAAATAAAAAAAACAGATCTACTAACAGGACCATAAAAAGTTACACAGTCTGGTCAGCTGTGTCACACCACGGAGTTCCAAGAAAAGATTCACACTGGTCACCCCTACACAGCATAAATTAGATCTCTCAGAGTACATTCAGAGTATTTGATTACCACGTGTATTACTACTGTGAAGCGCTATGTACATTAATGGCGCTATATAAATAAAGACATACAATACAATTCTCAATCACTGATAAAAACCATTCAAAAACACAATAACCAGAACAATGTGACCAAGACCACCCTTACCACATAATTACAGTGTCAGTTATGTATAGATGAGATTTAGCACTAGAGCGCAAAGGGAAAAAAAAAAAAGAGAGAGAAAAGTGTCAAACATAAAAGGTACCCGATAACTCATTGATACACTTTTAATGTCAGTGACGGCAGATTTGGGGTTTGAAGCCACTTCCCACAGAACATGTTAATCACACACTGCACCTTGTAACTGACACACTGTGCATGATTTAACCCTTCTAAACCCTAGTTACAATGGAACGACTGACTGTCAGGTTAGTAAAACACCATACATACCCCATCCGCTCCAAGGGAACAACTTTACTTCTGCAGTAACCCAATACCACCAGTGCCATGACATAAAAGGTCATTATATTCATTAACTTCAACAGCTAACAGTACTACAGCAGAGACTGCAACTATTCTTTTACGGTCCCAAGCAGTGTTACTCTACAATACATGTCAAAATTAGGTAGAAAAATGTAGAAATAATGTTTAAAAGTAAGTAAATAAGTAGGCTACATCAGTATTAGGTACAGGCAGTGCTCGGTTATCCAACGGAATCCGTTCTGGAAGTAGCGTTGGATAGTGAAACCATTGTAAAGTGAGTCCCATGTTATTCAGTGGCGGTGAGCGTTGGATAACGAATTCCGGCGTCGAAAAACAGCCCATAGAGTTGCATTGTAAAGCGTTGGGTACACCATTCGTTGTAAAGTGAAACGTTGGATAGTGAGGACTACCTGTAATACCTTTTTTATATGGACTAAATTGGTATTATGAGACAAGCTTTTGAGCGTTCTCTCTTCCTCAGGTCAGCAATACTGGTTTGCAAAAAGATTTCATGCGTTAAACACAGATGTTTTATTTAAAAATAAAAAAAGAGAGAGAACAATCTAAGACAGATGATGTAGGAAAGGAATGGCAGAGAGAATGGTAAATAAACAGACAGGGCAACAAAAGGGCAATTTCTACTTACTGATAAAATAAATAGAAATATACTGAATGCAGGTACACACAGCGACAAGTGCATATGCCAAGTGC
This sequence comes from Ascaphus truei, assembly GCF_040206685.1. Taxonomy (NCBI): domain Eukaryota; kingdom Metazoa; phylum Chordata; class Amphibia; order Anura; family Ascaphidae; genus Ascaphus; species Ascaphus truei. The sequence goes on along the minus strand of NC_134487.1, from coordinate 271,318,715 downwards.
CAAAACTACACAAACACTAAGGAAGTGCACCAAAAGTTGGCCAATGTACTTGATCAACTCAGTCTAAGGATTGTGTCAGGTTGGTAACCAAAGTAAGAGGACGGAGGTTAATTATCAGGCGGGACAACCAAAATGATGTGATTGTTCACTGGGATAACCCCGCTGGGAAAACTGGGGTTTGTTCATCAGGAAGTGGCACAGCCTGGAGGGCAGGGCAGATAAGTAACAGGTTGGTGCACACAACCTAAGGATATGGTGGGTAACACTAATGAGCAGGAGGAGGGGATAGAAGACAATAGTCAAGTTGGTGGCCAAAATAGTGACCACCAGGTGGGGTGCCCATAATAAAAAAAAAGGTAGGAAACGGATGATCAAGTTGGCGCGTACAATTTATTTATAAAATGTTTTACCAGGAAGTAATTCATTGAGAGTTACCTCTCGTTTTCAAGTATGTCCTGGCCAATGAAGTGAAGGGGTGACCAAAATAAAAGCAGAGAGGGTGGTGATTAATAAATGGGAAGTTCAGACATGCCAACAAAGTATAATTAGGAAACTTGCTGGGGGGGATAAAACATTAAAAATGATGTTGATCACGGGGAGCAGTGAACAAGGGGGACGTTTTGATAACATTGAAGTAGGTGAAGAACTATGGGAAGACATGGGGGGGTATTTATAGGGTGATCACAAGGTGCCCCATTCCTTACCGCGATCAGGGTGCTGTTCCTGCACTGCTCCCCGTTGCCTCCTCCGTCTCCCGTGTCCAGGCTGCCGGCTGTGGCCTGGTTCCCCCTGGCCGCCCCGGCCTCGGCGGGCGGGTTATTATTAGCCGGCGCTGGCTGCCGGTGTTTGCCGGCCCTCTTGGCCTTGGCCTGCAGGCAGCGTTGGTGCAGTTGGAAAGTGTGCTGCCTCTCCAGCTCCAGCCTCTCCCCGGACACCGCCTCGTAGCGGGACTCGCAGGAGCCGTGGTGCCGCCGGCACAGCTCGATCCTCCGGCGCAGGCGCTCCATCACGGCGCTGTGCCGGGGGACCACAAAATCCGCCATCGGGGGGGGGGAGGAGAGGAGCGGCGGGGTGTGTGTGTGAGGCGCGGGATCAGGCCGCTCTCATCCCCCGGGCATGTCCGGGAGCCGCTCGGTACAGGCTGAGGAAAGACTCCCCCCCACTCCCCGTCGCTCTTCAGCAGAACCTCTGTGGTCTGTCTATGTCCCTTATACTGCTGTGACCGCCAGCAGCAGTACCCACTACCACCTCACAGCCGCACGGGCCCCTGGCGCCCCCGCCGCGGGCTCGCCATTGTTATCCGCGCAGCCGCCATCTTGGAAACTGAGGGGGGTTATTTATTTATTTTTTTTGCTCAGGGAGAGAGAGGGAAAGGGGGCGCGCCGTCAGCGGCTGTGGAAGGAGACAGGCAGCGCTCTTCTCCAATAGCGGCCGACCAGGGGGGAGGGGCCGGGGCGATGACGTGCTGTTTTGTAAACGGAAACCTGCCGAGGGAGGGGTCTGTAGAGAAAGAGAGAGAGCGAGAGCTGGTTCTCGAGGTCGGTGGAGGAAATAGGAGGAGGTGACTCGAGCTCGTCCAATGAGATGCGTTGTGTGGTGTTGATGGACGTCTGGACGCCTCACGTAAGGGGGCGGGGACAACGTGTGTTGATTGGCAGGAGAAGCTCCTCCCACTGGTGGCTTTTTACTTCCCAGCTGAAAACAAGTAGTTTTATTTTGTCGGATTGTTTTTTTTTCCTTTTTGGAACAAAGATCCAGTTCTGGGGGAGGCTCTATAAATAGAAGGGAGGGCAGCTCTTTCTGATTAGGAAACTAAACTCCACACCATGCCCAACAGTGGCTATTTATAGGGAGGACACTTGCCTTTTCGCGCTCCCCCATCTGTTACTCCACCTCCCTCCGCGTAGATTGTAAGTTCTTTGGGTCAGGGGGCGCCACATTATCCTTTTGTATCGTTATGCGTAAACGATGCTGCTTCTCCCCCGTGGGTGCCGGTCTTTGGGTCTCTGCAATTGGACCCAAGTCAAGAGGACGGACCAAATCAGTGCTGTCTTTTGCAGTGCATCCTGGGATATTGTTTACCTCCTTTTATGCTATTGAGAGAACTAAAAGGAAACTTGACTTGTGCAACAAAAAAAAATGAGCATACGTGAGTGATATGTGACAGTAGAGCTTCCCAGCATCTGTTCAATGCTAGAGCTGCTGCTGGTTCTCATCCTGTGCGTCTGACACTGGTACCCCTGCCTTCATCACAAGGGTCTTTAAACCGATTGGTCTTAAAGATACATTTTAGGATGTGTGACTCATTGAAATATACATTGTATAGACATTTGCATATCTCCCATGGTTTCTCAGATATGTTCATTTTTCAGCACAGGCATCTCTCCCTAATTTAAACACCACCATCACCACAATATTAATAAAGTAACATTATCTATTGCAACAGTTTACATCTCAAACGGCTAGGAAAATTCGCAACAAATTATAACAAACAGGAAAGTGTTACAAAGATCTTGCAGTGCTGGGGTGGTGGGCTAAAACTTGCTATAGAAATGAAAGCAGTGTTTTTCAACAGGCGGGGGTTCCCTTCAATTTTCAGGTCATTTGAAAATTGTACCAAATATACAGCAATTTATAATGCATCTGATCTCAGAGGCACTATTAGAGAGGGTTGGGGTTCCTTACAATGCATCTGATCTCAGACGCGCTATTAGAGAGGGTTTGGGTTCCTTATAATGCATCTGATCTCAGATGCGCAATTAGAAAGGGTTGGGGGTCCTTATAATGCATCTGATCTCACGCGCTATTAAAGAGGGTTAGGCTCGTTATATACTGTGTGCGACCGTGCGCGCGTGTGCCTGTGCGAAGGCGCGTGCATGTGCCGCACACTTTTTGTGTGTATACTGTGCGCGTTTGAGGTACTGTGTGTGTGTGTCTGTGTGTCTGTGTGTGTATTTAAATACGTTTTGAAATAAATATATACGTTAATATTTTTTTTATTAACATTGTACATACATACACACACACACACACCCATTTCAGCGGCGGTAGCGGCGCAAATTCATCTTCCCTCTCCATCTTCCCCCCCCACTCCCCCCCGTCGGCCGATTCCACGCTCCCTGACGTTCGCGCACGCGGCACCATTATAGAATGGCTGACTAACCTCAGCCAACTAAAACTGCCGTGCACTCGCACGGCATAGCGACCGCACGCAGTACAGAACCGGCCTTAGGGTTCCTTACAATGCATCTTATCTCAAAGATGCTATTAGAGAGGGTCGGGGTTCCTTACAATGCATCTGATCTCAGACGCGCTATTAGAGAGGGTTGGGGTTCCTTACAATGCATCTGATCTCAGACGTGCTATTAGAGAGGTTTGGGGATCCTTACAATGCATCTGATCTCAGGCGTGCTATTAGAGAGGTTTGGGGATCCTTACAATGCATCTGATCTCAGGCGTGCTATTAGAGAGGGTCGGGGTTCCTTACAGTGCATCTGATCTCAGTCACGCTATTAGATAGGGTTAGGGTTTCTTGCAATGCATCTGATCTCAAATGCGCAATTAGAGGGGGTTGGGGTTCCTTACAATGCATTTGACCTCAGACGCGCTATTAGAAAGGGTTGGGGTTCCTTACAATGCATCTGATCTCAAATGCACTTAGAGACGGTTGGGGTTTTCTTACAATGCATCTGATCTGAGACGCACTATTAGAGAAAGTTGGGGTTCCTTACAAAGCATCTCATCTCAGACACGCTATTAGAGAGGGTTGGGGTTCCGCAGAATTTCACAAAATCATTACAGGGTTCCTTAACCCAAAAAAGGTTGGAAACCACTAAATTAAAGAATACTCAGTTTATTAAAATTAATTAAAATGTCATTAAGTGTTGAATAAAAAACAAAAGAAGGAAAACAGTCACTATTATCTAATGCAGTGGTGGGGAACGTCCGGATACGGCCCGCAAAATCATTTGGTCCGGCCCCCGTGAGTCAGGGGGCCCGGCCGTGTCCCTCGATAAATCCCGTCACCTGGTTACCACTGGGTAACAGGATTTCGCGCGCTCGCGCTGCGCCTGCAAGAAAGGAGGGGGGAAAAAAACCTCCCCTTTCCTGATTGGCTGCCGCATGTTCCTCCCCCCCCCCCCGCGCACTTACACGGTCCTCCTCCCCACACCGAGCAGCAGTTGCGGAGGGCACCTGCTCCGATCCCCCCCTGCTCAGATTCCCCCCCACCCCTCCCCCACGCACTTACACGGTCCTTCTCCCCACACTGCTCAGATTCCCCCCCCTCCCCTGTGTGTGTCTGAGAGAGAGTGTGTGTGTGTGTGTGTGTCAGAGAGAGAGTGTGTGTGTGTGTGTGTGTGTGTGTGTGTGTGTGTGTCTGAGAGAGGATGTGTGTGTGTCTGAGAGAGTGTGTGTGTGTCAGAGAGAGTGAGTGTGTGTGTGTGTGTGTGTGTGTGTGTGTGTGTGTGTGTGTGTGTGTGTGTGTGTGTGTGTGTGTGTGTGTGTGTGTCTGAGAGAGAGAGAGAGTGTGTGTGTCTGACTGAGAGAGAGAGTGTGTGTCTGACTGAGAGAGAGTGTGTCTGACTGAGAGAGAGAGTGTGTGCTTGAGAGAGAGAGTGTGTGTCTGAGAGAGAGAGTGTGTGTCTGAGAGAGAGAGAGTGTGTGTGAGAGAGAGAGTGTGTGAGAGAGAGAGTGTGTGTCTGAGAGAGAGAGTTTGTGTCTGAGAGAGAGAGTGTGTGTCTGAGAGAGAGAGATCTGAGAGAGAGAGAGTGTGTGTCTGAGAGAGAGTGTGTGTGTCTGAGAGAGAGAGTGTGTGTCTGAGAGAGAGAGTGTGTGTCTGAGAGAGAGAGAGTGTGTGTCTGAGAGAGAGAGTGTGTGTCTGAGAGAGAGAGTGTGTGTGTGTGTGTGGGTCTGAGTGTGGGAGTGGGTCTGAGAGTGGGTCAGAGTGGGTCTGAGAGTCTGAGAGTGGGTCTGAGAGTCTGAGAGTGGGTCTGAGAGAGAGAGAGTGGGTCTGAGAGAGAGAGAGTGGGTCTGAGAGTCTGATTTCCCTCCCCCTGCCCGATTTCTCTCTGTGTGTGTGTATACAGACACCAACCCACAGTCAGTCATAGTCACCTACCACCCAAGAGTCAGCCAGTCACCCAAAAAGAAGCAGTTCCAGCCATCACATTAGTGGTGAATTAATTAAATGTTTGACCAAATATAGCAGGCTAATTTTTAAGTTGATAATTTTGTATGGCCCTCGAATGATTTTATAAATATCAAAATGGCCCTTGGCAGAAAAAAGGTTCCCCACCCCTGATCTAATGCTACAGAACTGATTTATTAAAACAAAACTATAAGATTTCACATTTTACTGCTTTAACACATTAAAACTTCAAATACAACTGTCTGACACTGTTGTAGTGGGTATAAACGACTACAGCTTTATTAAATAGTTTAACATAAATTGCTAAAAGACTGGCGGCCAGCCAATGGCCAACTAGGCCAAACTTTTCCAAACCTACTCAGTTGAAAGTTCACTCCCCCCAAACTGAAATGTGCTAACTGAACAAAAACACAACCCCGGTGTCTGATAGGGTCCAGCAGTATCGCTGGCTCACCGCATCCACCTTTATTGATATTGGGCACTCGGCCCAACTGATCCCTCAGTTTTCTGCATTATTGACCTGTCATCCCACACAAATATGACACATGTATATTTTGTTATTTTTATAGCACCAACATTGTACATTATAATACAATAAGTGCAACAAACATAAAAGTAGGCAACATGAAAAGGAAATCCAGCCCTGGCCAGCTTACAATCTACGTGGCAGGTTGGGAGTAAGTGCCATGGATGGCAGTGCCTGACCACGAAGTTTGTGGTTGTGGGGGAGTAGTGGTTAGGAATCCAGACTATTGGAATGCTTCATTCAGAAGTGAGAGGGATTTATTCATTTGTATCTCCAATAGGGACACATAACATCCCAACAAGAGAGACTACTTGTAACGCTTGCGCTCACCACGAACAGGGTGGGACCCTAGTACTGAGGTGGGAAAGTATAGAACTGCGCACCCACAGCAGCGGAGGCACGCCTGGAGAGTGGATAGTCAAGATCGCCGGGTCTGGGTTGGAGAGAGTGGGTTAGTCGTGATACTTGCCAAGGTCGTGGGTAGGTGCCATGAGGATAGTCAGAGTCCGAAGTGCCGTGGTCAAGGGTTGGAGCCAGGAGAGCAGTAGATATTCCGTTTGCCGTGGTCAGGAATGGAGAAGGTCGGATGGTCTGAGGCAAGCCGAGGTCGATAATCCAGAGCAGGGTCCAAAGTCTAGCCGGGTGGGTACACAGGGAGGCAAGCAACAAGAAAGGTAAAGCAGAAGGCACAAGGCAGAGACAGAGACGTGGGAACACAAGGCTACCAATAACTATGCTCAGCCAACGAGGAAGTGACAGAGCTGAGCATATATGGAGACAGGAGTCCAATGAGAGAAGGAGGTGGAGCGGAGGAGAGGCCTCTGCGGAGGCAGGAATAGGCTGTGAGAAGCAGGAGACAGGTGAGGGCAATATTAGAGTTGACACGTAGCTGGGGAGCGGTGCACGCTCGTCACATGTGCGCGCCACGCGGCACAAGCAGAGGGGCAGAGCCAAGCTCCGTAGGAACTGTGAAAGCCCTGCGTGGGCACGTGCGCTCTGTAAGGTGCGCGGGAGGCTGCACAGCAGGGGGCAAGGAGGAAGCACGCCGCGGAGGATGCGCTCTTGGATCACTTGCAACGGGATGCTGTGCAGCAGGAGGTAAGGAGGGAACACGCCGCAAGGGACGTGTTCCCCGATTCCTTACACTACTGACACCCATTTTTGCCCCTTTCCCTACTACTGGGACCTCCAAAACTGCTGGTTCCACTTTCAGCAACAAAATATGAATGACACATATTCCTCTCTGGTCCTGGAGTGTCATCAGGGCCAAATAACTTGCCCTTTTCTCTTAGCTCCTTCTACTGTAAGAGGACACCCATTCATTACCTCTTCTTGCCATTTCCTACTGAGACATTGGGAACACATTACCTCTCATTCCCCTTTCAGAAACACATATCTGTCTCCCATGCTCCTGCAGGGCCATCAGCAAGGCCTCCCCAGAGATCATGGACACAAAAGCAACATTTACATTTGCAAAAACAAAAGATGTTTGTATTCACAATGATCGCATCTTGTGCCATTCACTTGTTAATTTGTTTGGGCTGCTTTAAGAACACATGCTAATCACCCTGGTCTAATTATTAGGAGACTGCCTGATACATAGTGAAAAACGCATCTACCAGATAAAACAGCCACTCATCTAAACACAAGAATGTAATCAGATCTCCCTCATTTCCTCCCAGACCTTGATAGGAGTGTTCAGATGCTAGTGTGTTGCTGATCTACACCTTAGCTGGATGTGGACATTGCACCTCACCCCTTAGCATCACATCTTTAGCAGGAATCCTGTTGAAGGCAATCAGTTTCCTGAGTTCATCCACAACTTTGGGCCTTATTCCACATATCACGAAGTGGTCTTTTGTGGGCTAGGGTTGCCAGGTGTCCAGTATTTAACCTGACTGTCCTGTATTGGACACACTGTCCAGTAAAGCATTAAAGGTAATACTGGACATGTATGTGTCTGGTATTACCTCTCTGAACATAGTGATGTGACCAGCTTGGGAGGCAGCAGGATTTCCTCGAGCAGGGCAGTTGCTAGGTGGCTGGGCAGCTTCCTCCATCCTAATTGGCTGCATTACCAAACAGCAGCCAATCAGCAGGAGGTATCAGGAGCCTTGGGTCAAAGAGAGGACGAAACAGCCTGGAGCAGAGACAGGTGTATTTGTGTGTGTGTCTTGAATGCGTCGCACCTTTCCCCATTGTGTCCAGTATTTTTGTAGAAGCCATCTGGCAACCCTATTTGTGGCTGAAAAACCCAATTGATGTATATATATATAGGCATGGCCGCCGACAGGGGAGGCGGGTGGGGTGGGTGATTCTAGTCCCCGTTACTTTAACCGGCGATACCGTCCATACCACCGCACGGGTCTTTCTGGATTCCGGGTCAGGGGGTAATTTCTTTGACCAGGGATTCGCGGAGAGAAATAAAATTACCTTGGTACACAAGAAGCACCCAGTGGAACTGGAGGCCATTGACGGCCGTCCTTTACAACCTGCATTTATAGCTCTGCAATCCATTACCTTTCAGTTGCAGACAGGAGAGGTTCACACCGAGAGGATCCAATTGGACGTCATCCATACCCCGACGGTTGACGTCATCCTTGGACTCCCATGGCTCCAAGTGCATAACCCTCGCATCGACTGGACTGACTCAGAGCCCCTCCAATGGAGCTCTCATTGCTTGAAGAACTGCTCCGTCTCTTCCAAAAAATGATGCAGGGTTTCAGTACCGGAACAGGTAAACATACACTTACCTGAAATCTACTCTGACTTCCAGGACGTCTTTACCAAAGCACAATCTGAGGAACTACCACCCAACCGGTCATTCGTCTGCCCCATCGATCTACTGGCCAGCTCGGTTCCCCCGTGAGGATATTCCTACCCGTTATTCCCTCCAGAGAATAAGGCCATGAAGGAATATATTCTAGAGAACCTACAGAGGGGATATATCCGGAAATCCTCGTAACCCGCAGGAGCGGATTTTTTCTTTGTAAAGTATGGATCCCTCAGACCCTGCATCGATTATCAGGGCCTTAACAAGATCACAATAAAGAACTGGTACCCTTTACCGTTAATTTCCGAACTCTTTGACAGACTGCAGGGGGCCACAATCTTCACCAAATTGGATTTACGAGGAGCTTACAATGTAGTAAAAATCCGTCAGGGGGACGAGTGGAAGACGGCCTTCAACACCCGGGACAGACATTACGAATACCTTGTTATGCCATTCGGCCTTTGTAATGCTCCAGCAGTATTCCAGGACTTTGTTAACGAAATGTTCAGGGACCTCCTTGACCAATACGTCATTGTCTACCTTGATGATAGCCTAATCTTCTCCAAGTCCATACAGGAACATCCTGGTCATGTTAAACAGGTACTTCTACGTCTACGAGAGATCATCTATTTGCTAAGTTAGAGAAGTGTCAGTTCCATCAGACCACGACCGCCTTTTTAGGTTATATCATCTCTGACTTTGGCCTTGCCATGGATCCAGCCATGGTGAAAGCGGTCTTGGTTTGGCCCCGTCCCACGACTCTGAAAGCCATACAACTCTTCCTAGGCTTCGCCAACTACTACCGAAGATTCATACAGAACTCCTCTGTAGTAGCGCCCATTACGGCATTAACACAGAAAGGTGCTTATCCCACCTTATGGTCTCCTGCTGCTTTTCAAGCATTTGAGAGACTGATAACAGCCTTCGTGTCAGCTCCTGTCTTCGTGCACCCAGACCCTGGTTTACCCTTAACCCTTGAAGTGGATGCATCTGACGTCGGGCCGGAGCAGTATTGTCCCAGAGGAAGACACCTCAGGCCAAACTTCACCCGTGCGCTTTCTTCTCCAAGAAATTCTCTTCTGCTGAACAAAACTATGATGTAGGCAATCAGGAGCTCCTGGCCATAAAAATGGCTTTAGAAGAATGGAGGCATCTGCTCGAGGGCACTGAAAATCCAGTCACCATACTGACGGATCACAAAAATCTCCTATACATTGAAGGCGCTCGTCGGTTGGGGTCACGACAAGCACGATCGTCACTTTTTTGTTCTCGGTTCAATTTTATCATTTCGTATCTACCAGGCTCAAAGAACATCAAGGCAGACGCCCTCTCCTGTCAGTTCCTGGTGGAGGACAAGGCTGAAGACAGAGAGGAGACTATTTGCCCCAGCATGCATAATCTCCGCAAATACCTTCGATTCTTTGGAGAACATCGTTCAAGGCCAGTCCGACATCCCTGAGGGTCTCGAAGTCCCTGAGGGTCGCCTTTTCACTGCACCTGCATATTGTAGGAATGTACTGGAATGGGGTCACTCCTCCAAGAGCTCTGTACACCCAGTTACTAGGAGAACCATCGAGCTGCTGGAACGGACATTTTGGTGGCCGGAAATGCGGAGGGAGATCAAGGAATTTGTCACTGCCTTCCCTACATGTGCTCAAAATAAGACTCCCCGCAACAGACCCACAGGGTTACTTCAACCCCTTCCGATTTCAGATCGTACATGGACCCACCTATCCATGGATGTTATCGTGAAACTACCGATATCCAAAGGTATGAATACCATCCTGGTAGTGGTGCACCATTTCTCCAAGCAAGCTAACTTTATTCCCCTTAAGGGCCTGCCTAATGCCCCCAAACTATCAGAGGTTTTCGTCAAAGAAATTTTTCGTCTCCATGGGGTACCCCAAGTTATTGTCTCAGATCGGGGGTCCCAATTTATTTCTAAATTCTGCCAGTCCTTTTGCCAGAAATTGGGGATCTCTCTTCAGTTTTCTTCTGGTTACCATCCCGAGACCAATTGTCAGACAGAATGGACTACCCAATCGTTAGAACAATTTATTTGATGTTTTATTTCCCATACCTAGGACAACTGGAAAGATCTTCTACCCTGGGCCGAGTTCTCTCACAACAATTTACGGAGTGAGTCAACAATGGACTCACCATTTTTTTTATTATCAATTATGGCTTTCACCCTTCAGTTCTTCCCACTATAGGACCCATATCCGGGGTGCCAGCAGCTGACAACAGGATTCTGCAATTACAGAACTCATGGGAGAGGATTTAAGAGAATCTCAAGAGATCAGTTTCCATACAGAAAAAGCAGGCGGACAGGCATCGACGAAGAACTCAAGCATACAATCCAGGGGAGAAGGTATGGCTATCCACCAAAAACATTCGTGCGAAATTGGCACCAAGATTTATTGGTCCATTCACCATCATTGAGAAGATCAATCCATTGGCCTATCGCTTACGCCTGCCGGCTTCCATGCGAATCCCATCTGTTTTCCACACCACTCTTCTGAAGCCATTTGTTCATTACTGTTAGTCTCCTGCCCCGGTCTCGCCTCCTGAACGCCTCCTTGTAGAGGGACAACAAGAATTTGAAGTACAGTCAGTACTGGATTCCAAGATAACCAGGGTAAGTCTCCAGTATCTGGTCCATTGGAGGGGTTTTGGGCCCGAAGAGCGATCCTGGATCTGCCGGGACCAATTACATGCCCCAAAGCTCGTCCGGGCCTTCCAAATGAAGTACCCTCTCAAACTATCCCTGAGACGCCCGGAGGTCGCTCCTGAAGGGGGGGGGGGTGTACTGTGAGGATCGGTGTTAGGTCCCGCCCCCATGACAGGTCCCGTGACGACACAGGTGACGTGCCGCAGACCAGGGAAGCTACCCACAGGCGCCGTGCCATCAGACAGGGGGATACCTCCAGGTTCGGGCTTAGGCCCCGCCCCCATGTCACGTCCCGTGACGACATGGGTGATGCATCATGCCCGCAGGAAACCACTCACCAGCGCTGCATCACGAAGAGCACGCAAGGGGTTAATCCTTAAACTCAATACTAACCCAGGATCACCTGCACCTGCGGCTCACTCTGCCGCCGTTCTACCACTGGGCGCTTGCTACAGAGTGGGCGGCTCATGCTAATGTGTGGCAGCTGCTTGCTGGCTGCTCATTGGTCACCTGCCCTTTATATGCTCAGCCAGCCCTCTGGCAAATTGGCTGAGCATAATTCTTCGTTCCTGAACATAGTGCTTACTCCAAGCATCTGCTGCCTTGTCTTGTTGCCTTGTGCATTTTTATCCTGTCTCTCAGTGTTTTGACCTCGGCTTGTACCTGGACCCCCGACTTCTCTCTACCTCGAACCTCGGCTTGCTTCTGGACCTCTACCTTCTCCACCCCTGGACCCCGGCTACCTTCTACGACCATCCGACTTCTCCAACCCCTGACCACATCGAGTATTACGACTATCCATACTTCTCCAACCCTCACCCGGCTATACTAATATCACTCTGCACTTCGGACACGCTCACGTGGCTGGAGTTCGGTGTACACTAACATCCCCATCTCGGCCTTGCGGTCCCATCTTGTTTGTGGTGAGGACCCGTTACAGTGGGTCTCAGTCAGTCATCGAAGAGATCAGCACAGGGCTGAAACTGCAGCATGCAGCACACGGTGAGAGGGAAGGCTAAAAAGAGAGGGAGAAATACAGCTATGAAAGGGAAGAAGAAATATAGAAAGGAAGAGAGAAAAACACAAATGAAAAAAGAAAAGAAAGTAGAGAAGAGATATGCATAAGAGGGAAAAGACACGAGGGAGAAGAGAGAGAAAGACACAAGGAGAGAAAGTGAGAAAGGGGAAGGAAAAGAAAAAGATGCCGGGGAGAAGATAAATCAGATTGTTTGAGAGGATAAAGACATAAAGGAGAAAATATGAAAAGGACATGGGGAGGAGAGAAAGAGAAACACAGACGATTAAAGAAACATAATGGCACGAGATCGAGACACGATGGTGTTAAAATTAGAATGAAAGAGTGTCAGAAAAGAATGATAAGGATGGAAATACAAACATGAAATAAGAGAAATACACGAGGGGAGACTATAAAAAGGCATGCTGGGGGTGGAGAGAAGACATGCTAAAGGGGACAGGAGAGAGAAAGAAGGGGCTGGGGAGGGGAGGAGAGAGAAAAACAGGATTGGGGGGAGAGGAGAGAGACAGACAGGATTGGGGGAGAGGAGAGAGGAAGACAGGCTGGGGGAAGAGGAGAGAGACAGGCTAGGGAGGAGAGAGACAGACAGGTTAGGGAGGAGAGAGAAAGATGTGGGGAGAGGAGAGAAAGATGGGAGGGGGAGGAGAGGAAGACTGGGGGGAGAGGAGAGACAAAGACAGAAGAGAGGAAGACAGGCTAGGGGGGATAGGAGGGAAACAGACAGGCTAGGTAGGAGAGAGAAAGATGGGGGGAGGAGAGGAAGACTGAGGGGGAGAAGAGAGACAGAGACGGGAGAGAGAAAGACAGGGGGGAGAGGAGAGAGACATGCTGAGTGGGAGGAGAGAAACATGCTGAGGGGGAGGAGAGAGAAAGACAGGCTGGGGGTAGAGGAGAGGGAAATACATGCTGGGGGGGAGAGAAGAGGGAAAGATACTGGGGGAAAAAGAAGAACACAAAGATTGAATATAAATAAATAAGAGAAATATAAGAGAGGGTAATATAAGAGAAATATAAAGAGAGTAAATGGTGGGGGAAAGAAAAGAGAGACATTGGAGGCAAGAGATAGATGAGGGGGCAAAGAGATTGAGAAACACATTTGGAGAAAGGTAAGAAGAAAAAGACATTGGAAGAAGAAAAAAATGATGAAAGACATGAAGGGGAAAGAAGAGAAATACAAGAGAGGAGGGGGCGGCAGAGAGTGAAACAAAGGGGAAAGATGGAACGGTCTATGATGTTTGGCCGCGACCAAAATGCCTCCGGCGTTCCGCTGCTGGACACTTCACCGCCAGGACATTTTGCCGCGGCACATTTCACTACGATATCCGCTCCTGCGCCCGCCGGACACCCGACAAGCCAGGTCTGCCGCGCTCGACCGCCTGCTTCGACAACTATGTAAAGTTGGCGCGTCTCAGCGGTCTGTCTAGGCAGTGTAGGGTTCCTGCGCAGGACATTTAAACATGCAGTTGTCGGAGCGGGCGGTCGGGCGCAAGAGAGGACTCTTGCGGCAAAGTGTCCCACCGCGAGCTGCCCTGCGGCGAAGTGTCCCGGTCAAACGTCCCATTCCGAGATGGAACGACATGATGACTTATAGCGCCGGCAACAGCGATGCGACATCACATCAAAACAAATGCATTGCCGCCGTAGCGTGCGCTTATAGTAAGCCCGATGCGACGGTGCGACGGGTTGGTCGCGATCGCTGGAAGTCATCTCAAATAAATTTTTCCAGCGACCGCAGCCTGACGTCGCCATCGCCGAAGAGAGAAAGACACGGGCAGAAAGGAGAGACAAGGGCAAAAGGAGAGACATGAGGGGGGGGGGGGCAAAGTAGATCGAACGTGATAACATTTGCAGGGGGCCCCAATTCAAATTTGTTGGGGGCCCAAAAAATTCTGTTGGCGGCTCTGGGTATAGGTTGCTTTGGGGATCGAAACGTCGGGCTCCTGTGTGTTATGGGTCAATAAACACCCTCTATTTTGCCTTCTTTATGTCTGGTGCAGATAACTAGACCATTCTGGTATTTTCTTTCAATTATATATGTAGCCTGGCCCCCCGTTGGTCCCCTTACCTCTGTGACTGTTGTGGGTGCGCGCGCCTTCGGGGAGTGCTGGGATAGCAGGCAGGTTGCCGATGGGTGTGGGGAGGTGCAGGGAGCGCTCCGGTGCCTCCACGGCGGCCCGAACGCTAAGGGCGCTGCCATTTTGTAGGTTGCGCATGCGCAGTGTGTATCTCGCGCATGCGCAGAGGATATTGCGGCGGCCATTACCAGTACAGGTCCGCATGGGGAACTACAGTCCCCCTAGGCCCCAGCTAGTCGCTGACTCCCCTGTGTAGCTTGTGTGGTTGCTGCAGGTACAGGCCCATAGATAGGCCCTACAGCGGCAAGGTCCCTATGCTTAGGGACCAAGCAAGGATGCGGCTGCATCCTGGCCTCAGGTGGTCTGGGACCAGACACCTGCTACTGCTGACACTCTCTTCATGGTGGTATACTCCACATGGGACCCACCCACCATATAGGCAGAGACGTTGCTATTCATCACTCTGGATCCGTGGATCTCTTGTTACAGCATCAGCACGCCTGGGTGTGGACTCACCCGGTAGGTACCCAACGCATCACGTGCACTAACCAAACACTTTAGTGGGGCAGCGCTGTCTCACACTTTGGGTTGGGCTGACTTTGTGGAAGCATGGTGAAGGGGCACTGCCCTGCGAGGCTTGTACGTTTTGGAGTGTTATTATTATTATTCTTCTGTGTAGTATAGTTATACTTCTACAAATGTGTTTTATTGCACAGGTTCCTGTAACGGGGTAATTCCACACAGCGGAATCCCATACAGGTGGAGGCGACACGATCACCAACTCAGGTACACCCCAGGTTCCCAGCAGCGGAGGCTCAGGTTTCCTGTGAGCCACAGGTATCATACCGCACCCCACACACCGTAGCCACTCATCTCCCAGGGGGTGGGGGTAAGTGCGCTACATTTGGAGGCGCTGCTGAGATCTCAGACCTGAGGTGCCCAACACAGCAGTTCAAATTTGTGAAACCCTCAGACCACCATGTTAACGCCCATGCAGCAACAGGTCCATGACTGGGCCTTAGAGCGCCACGTACCCCCGCGTCACGTGGGCGCACTGGGGGGAGTTCCCGCCAGTATGTCAATAATTACCCTCCTCAAGCATGAGAGAACCTCTCCAGGTCTGGCTAACGCAAGGATCCTGGATCGCAAATATGACCCTACTGGTCAATGGAGTGCTGTACTCTACTGAACAAGAGATATCCCCCGAGGATACCCCTCAGGTGATACACCTGCCAGAGACTTTACCACAAGGGTGCCCGCTCATATACCCTGGGCTAGCATCCCCTCAAACTATCCCATCACGTGCGGAACCCTCCACCAGGGTTTCCCCACCAATCAAGGTCTCCACCTCCCCTTACAATCTCTGGGAGTGGAAGACCGTGAACGTGGCCACCAGCACTCCGGCCAGACCGGATGTATCCCTACCTCGGGTAACGTTTACTTCAAATACCCTACACGGAGCCACCAGCTGGGCCGGGAGTCCACCACAGTCACCTCTCCTAGCCCTCAGGCGAGAAGTTACACCGGTCCCTAGCCCCGGGCATGGAACCGATAGTCGCTTGGCAAGTGGCGACTCCGATCTGGGAGTGACTCTACCGCAGTTAGTGGAGGCCTTAACAATGTCTTTTCAGTCTCAGAACTATAGGAAGCTCAAGGCCTTCTCCGGGATCACCTCCACGCCTGTCGGAGAAGAAAGGATAGACTACTGGAAAGAACATACTCTGAAGGTGCTAGAGGAATGGTCTTGAACTGAAGCAGTGAAGAGGCAGCGGGTCATGGAATGCCTCAGGCCCCCAGCTGCTACGATAGTAGCATCCAGACCTGGCGGCTCGGATGCTGGTTGATTTCCTGAATAAAGCCTACGGTTTAGCGGAGGATGGAGGTGAGCTCAGGGCTACGTACTGTGCCCTCTGTCAGAAGGAAGGAGAAGAGCTGTCAGCGTTCATTCATCAGTATAGTGATAAAGTGAAAACAGGCGCAAACAGAAAAAGGGTGATCACTAAAAATAAAGTGAACAAATATATATATCTTATAGTAAGTGAAACATTGATGTGAAAATATAAATAGTGTATACAATTTCACCCCCTGCTCAGACCCACTGGGAGGGGTAGTCTTCACTCGTCCCCAATGGTAACAGTAGTAGACACGGAATCCAGGGGGAGCATATGGAAGAAACAAAATAAAACAGATCTAAGTGCAGTGGAATTATGAATGGGGAAAATGAGTTTCCAAAATCTTGGCTCCTGTAGAATGGCTACTTACAAAATGTAAGAGTCAAAACAGCAGGGTTGACAATCAGTCACTGGTGGATGTGTAGTGTAGCAATCATCAGGGTGGTTCAGGTACTCAGGAGTATAGGTTCCAAATATAAGAGAGAGAACAAACTTGCATATCGCAGATCAACCAAGGTATAAAACAATTTATCTAAGTAAATAATGCACTCGCAATATAAAGAATAAAATTGGGCATGTCACACTTAATAAGTGTATGAGAGGATATCAGCAGCCAGCTGGCTCACCATCCCGCAACTCTCCGCGCTCATCCGTCTCTGCCTCTGCTCAACTGAGTCACCGCACGGCTCGGCGTCTGACGTCAGATCCGGTTTCGTCTGTTGATGGTGGCTGGACCTTCCGTGAGTCATCTCCAGACTGCTCCGCAACAAAGACTCCCACTCAACGCGTTTCGCTACGTAATCACGTCGGCTTCGTCAGGAGTGTGAAGTCTCAAGGTTACACTGTGTATTATATAGCTTGGTTGCTAATTGATTACACGAAACAACTGTTCCTTAAAGCGCTATTGGGGTTAATGTTAAATGCTGGAACTAACTCGCTCAATAGCACAAAGTAAGAAATCAATACAATAGAAATAGATACAATTGGATACATAAGAGAATAAGGTATAAGTGAAGAAAAGCAGGTGTTGCTTAAAACGGAAAGACTCAGATGGATATTTGCATATATTATACATATATATTTATAAAATCCTAATACAATGGATTCTAGTTAGAGCAGGGGTGGGGAACGTCAGGCCCGAGGGCCGTATAAGGCCCCCAAAATCATTTGGTCAGGCCCTACTAAGGCAACTGCTATAACCGGGGTCACGCTAATTTTAAAAAAAATGGCCGCCGCACGCCCGATCGGGAGGAGGTGGTGTGAGGCGCCAGCATCCCTACACGATCCCCAGCAGCCACTGTACTAGCCCCAGCAGCCACCGTACTCCCCCCGCAGCAGTCCCGCACCTCCCCAGCAGTTCCCTCCGCACTTACCCCAGCAGCCGCTCTACACGATCCCCCCAGCAGCAGCAGCAGCAGCAGCAGCAGCAACTACCAGAGGTAGGGGGGGGGGATCTGTGTGCCTGCATGCCTGCTGTGTGCCTGTCTGTGTGCCTGTCTGTGTCTGTATGGCCCGCGAACGATGTTATAAATATCCAAATGGTCCTTGGAAGAAAAAAGGTTCCCCACCCCTGAGTTAGAGGAAGACATGTTAATAGAACACATATTTAAAAAACATATATTTATACAAATTATTTATAAAATTACATTAAACAATTAATAATTCGTATGGTGGTAATAATAAAATATGACGGGAATGAATGTGCTGACACATGGAAACTAAACCAAAATACACATGGAGATAAACAATGAAGATAAACAATCCCTAAGACTCAAATAACACAATATACACAATGAAAGATATGATGGCTAGAGGGGAGACATAAAGCCAGAATTAGAGCAAATTCATTTCAGAAAAGGCGCCATGTCCAACTCCATATTAAGCCCCCTTGGTGTGAGACTGCCCAATCGGTGGATCCAAAAAGATTCCCTCTTCAATAACTCTATTTCTCTGTCACCCCCTCTCCAATGTTGTTTGACTTGTTCAATAACTGTATGTAACGACTGGACCCCCCTTGTCTGACCCACCTAATCTCATATTGGCCCGTGTGGTCTAACCGGTCCCCATTACAAGGTCGTGTGTGGTGGTGCACCTGCTAGTAACAGGACTCCTGAGTCTCCCGCTTGGTGTTATAGAGGATGGCAGCAGGACAGGTATCTGAGGTAGTGGTTACGAGTCCAACTTACTTCATGTGCAGCGCCTCCACCTCATCAGGATCTATGCTTCCGCAGGGAGATGGTCCTGGTGAGGAACTCCTTCTCGGTGGTGACTGCCACTGCAGAGTAATCTCACACTCACACAGCGGGGGTATCTTTGAACTTGGCATCTTTATTGTGGATTGGGATGTAGCAGACTGCCCCATGCAGCTGCCGGCTCTAGCCGCACATCTCTCCGTGCTGTCCCTTTGCCAGGTACGCCCTCCCGTATTGAAGTGGGATTCCCGTTCTCCTAGGGAGATCACCACTGCGCCAGGTCCCTGGACACAGTGTGGCTTAGACAGACTTGATTGGTCACTCTGCTACCGCTAGTTACAGCACTAGGGTCACAAAAGTATTCCTCCAATCCCTTATGCAGGAGCATACATTTTACCAGCTGCTTCACACAACTGCTGGCTAACACAACACTAACTGACAGTGCGGTGCCCTTTATACCTCAGGGGGCAGGCGCATCTCTGATGTCACTATCCAGGGACTCAGAGCATACAGCCACTCCCTTCCTTACACAGGGCACCACACCAGGGTGTGAGGGAAAACCTCCATAACTACTGTTGGCAGGCCTGTACCTACCAGGACTTACTGCCAACAGGGAAGATGTACGCAGTCATTATTACGCATGGCTACATACTCCCCCTGGTTAATACCCACCGTCCCGGCTGGGACCTAAATTTGGTGTACCTTGCGCCAGGAAAAACTGCAAAAGAACACACAAATTACATGGCAAACATCATCACATTGACATAATAATGCAAGCCCATCTCACTCACTGACCAGCAGAGAGCGCTAAAGAAAAAGCAGACCACTCTAATTGGGCACTCAATAATAATGTCGAGGATCTGGCTTCTTCACCTCCCGCCCCGCGGTATCATGCACAGTCACGCTGTATTCCCGTGGTAACCCTCGCTCGTTGCAATATACCACTTTGTGCATGTACACACTGCGTCCTATCTTCCAGACCCGCATAAGTTGGGACACCCTCTGCTCGGCCTGAATTCCTTTAATGGCTCCCCCTTTATCTACGATATAGTACTGAATATCGGTTTTGAGCCACCTTTCTCTATTTTCCTCTATTTCTCTCATTAGAGGTTCCGGTACATATGGGTACTCAAGCCCATGCGACCTTTTATACTTAGCCGCAATAACCCGTTCAGCTCGGCAAGTCCTGGTCAACTTACTTTTGCCAGCCGATCCGGGCAGCACCCATGACAGGGGCTCATCTGCCTCTACCGGGTCCTCTAGCCCTGCGGATCCCCTTGGGGTAATAAGGCCTGCCTGGATGCGGTCCCACCTTACCCTTAGGGCCCTAAGGTATGCCTCGTCATCAAAGTCCCCGGCAGCCCACCAGTGATCAACCACCCCTTCCCTTTCTAGGATAAATCGGGTGCGGTCGAACCAGGCTACATACCCCTCGTACAACGGGGCCCACCACCTAGTCTCCTTCCGTTCTTCGGAGCTAGGTTCTATAGACTCCTCTATTGACTCCTCATCAGGCCCACCCGAAGATACCCCGGACGTACCCTCAGATCGCCCCACTTGGCTCTTACTCTGTGACCAGTGTCCGCCCTCAATACCCAGCGCGCTATAACTCTCGCTGGCCATCGACCCATGTCGAGTAATCCTCCCTCCACCCTCCGATCCATCATCGGACGTTTCCCAGTCCAGGCTTCCAGTCCGTTCTTGGATAGGACCCCGGGAATCCCCTGACAACCCTAAGCTAGAACTGGACCCGAATGAAATAGTGACGGGGACAGGGGCTTTAGCTAGGGCCTTGGGGCTAGCCTTGGGTGTGGATGGGTTTGGGGACGGGACCGAACCGTAGGTATAGGCAGGGTTACGACCTGCTCCCCAGCAATACCTGTCTTGGCTTCGGCACAAAGTCTCTCTTTCTCACCGGCAGTTGGGCTCTTCACTCTCCGACTCGAGCGCCCATTCCGTCTGGCAGGAGGTGAACGACTTCCGCTGCTCGACCGTAGAGGCGCGATCATCTCCCACTCGATGCCGCTCTGGTTATCCGGAATCACCTCCGTGCACGCACGTGCTTCGACGCCATCTTGGGTTGGATCCCCAATCGGGATCTCTTCCTCCACGAGGACATCTGGCAACGCCCGTCTGCTGCGCGATCCAGTCTGGCTCTGGACTCGCTCTTCCTTCTCCTCCACCCCCTTATTCTGCGATAGGCATGGTGTCGTCTTACTACCTCGCAGGGTCGGGGTGGATCGACCTCCCTCCGATCCACTAGTCACCACGGCAGTGGGACTCCGGCGATCGGGTGGTCGCGGTACTGGAGACACTCTACTCCGTGTCTCTACACCACGGGGAATGGCATCTCTCCATGGCGTACCAATAGTATGACAGTCTCTTTCTCTGACCATCGCACTCGACAGCCCAGCACACTCCTCGTCCGAGGATCCCAACCCGCAGTTCGGTCTGGGCATCCCAGTAGGAGACCGGCAATGGACTCCTCGGTGATCACCTCTCCAATGGCTGGGTTTCTCCGTCGGGAGCACCGAACCTGACTCTGACTCCGCGGGACCTGCACTCTCGTTCCATAGTGCTCCCGGCTGTTCGTCGATCGGCATCGGGACATTTCCTGCTACTCCCACAGCTTGTACCGGTACAAAAGTGGTCATGGGCCACATGTACTGCAGTCCACAGTGGGGGCATCGGGCCTCGGTCTGCACTGCAGGCAAAGACACACCACAGTCTCCACACCCTTCACACGGATGACCAGGAAGCCTCCTGGAGACGAGTAGGGATGCGTAGAGATCAACGGACTCTGGTCCACTTTATCAGCAACTTCAGCCATATTCACCAGCGGAGGCACTCGTTTCAGAGGTCTGTACTGGTCAATGGCTCTTTGCAACTGAAGGGCAGGGGCAGGTTTGGCAACCCCTCCTACTTCTTTCTCCATCGATATCCGGTGGAACTGCAAACCACTCCCCCTGGTTGAAACTAGGGGGATGTCTCGTAGACTTGTAGGCTGACCCAGCACAGGTGCAGAGTGAGTCATAGTCCATGAGGGCGCGGCTCCAGCTTTCGCGCCAAACTCCCCATCGGGGTGGAGTTTTCTCGTTGGCGCCAATCCTGACCAACAATTAGCAAACTGCAAAGTTGCAAGACTTTCTGCAGCATGCCCACGCGGTGTCCCGGGAACGCGGGAACCGCCATTTTGGTAAATATTGTCCTTTTTCCCATTGAAGGCAGCGTCTGGCTGTTTGTTAATTGGGGTATAACAAAGTCCATTTCGTTCCACCCATCGGATAACACTGTCATGCTCATTATTCTCAGGGGTATCGTCCCGAGAACAAAAACATGATAAACACGGCGCAGCCACGGCTTTCATGCCATTCCACAACAAACTCACAAAAGTCTCTTCTGTAGCTTGTTCTTCACCCACGCACAGTTCATATGCGTGTTCTTCCTCTGACCGCAATCCTGGACCTTCTACTCTGTGCAGATCCTCCATTCTTGCGGTTCTCTCTCCCCGCCATCCTGGACCTTCTACTCTGTGCAGATCCTCCATTCTGACGGTTCTCTCACCCTGCCATCCTGGACCTTCTGCTCTGTGCAGATCCTCCATTCTGACAGGTCTCTCTTGATCGTTGAACACTGATTTCCTGTACATGGAGCTCCGCTCTGCGGGGCAGCTACCACATCCGTACAATAAACATGCCTTGTGCACCACCTTGTGTACCTAACGTAGATCTGACTCGTGTTTGCACTACCTCAGGCTAGGCTCACTCTTTCTGTGTCTACTGTAACACGTTCCTCCAGTCTGTGCTCCTTGGTAAGTGGTCTGGAATGGAGACTAGAGTACTCTGGCTCTTCCATGCAGTACTTTGGGCGTCGACCTACTGTTGGCTAGCCTAGTGCGGACCCTTCCAGAATTCCTGCCCTAAGTTACCAGTTTACCCCTTCAGGCGTCCCCCGCTAGCGCTACCTCAAGGCGACTAGGACAGCAATAGCCCCCTTCTCCAGACTCACTAACCCCTAACGGATCCCAAGGCGTCTGTGCGGCATGCAGCTCCAGCATCTCCCCGACTACCCCTGGTTCCGTCCCACGCAGCACAAAGTGGCAGCAGACACTCTCCCTGTTTCCTAGCGTGTGCCTAGCAAAAGCCTGTCCTGTTAACAGGTATCTCAGCAGCGCCTCCAATTATAACGTCTGGACCCCCCTTGTCTGACCCACCCAATCTCATATTGGCCCGTGTGGTCTAACCGGTCCCCATTACAAGGTCGTGTGTGGTGGTGCATCTGCTAGTAACAGGACTCCTGAGTCTCCCGCTTGGTGTTATAGAGGATGGCAGCAGGACAGGTATCTGAGGTAGTGGTTATGAGTCCAACTTACTTCATGTGCAGCGCCTCCACCTCATCAGGATCTATGCTTCCGCAGGGAGATGGTCCTGGTGAGGAACTCCTTCTCGGTGGTGACTGCCACTGCAGAGTAATCTCACACTCACACAGCGGGGGTATCTTTGAACTTGGCATCTTTATTGTGGATTGGGATGTAGCAGACTGCCCCATGCAGCTGCCGGCTCTAGCCGCACATCTCTCCGTGCTGTCCCTTTGCCAGGTACGCCCTCCCGTATTGAAGTGGGATTCCCGTTCTCCTAGGGAGATCACCACTGCGCCAGGTCCCTGGACACAGTGTGGCTTAGACAGACTTGATTGGTCACTCTGCTACCGCTAGTTACAGCACTAGGGTCACAAAAGTATTCCTCCAATCCCTTATGCAGGAGCATACATTTTACCAGCTGCTTCACACAACTGCTGGCTAACACAACACTAACTGACAGTGCGGTGCCCTTTATACCTCAGGGGGCAGGCGCATCTCTGATGTCACTATCCAGGGACTCAGAGCATACAGCCACTCCCTTCCTTACACAGGGCACCACACCAGGGTGTGAGGGAAAACCTCCATAACTACTGTTGGCAGGCCTGTACCTACCAGGACTTACTGCCAACAGGGAAGATGTACGCAGTCATTATTATGCATGGCTACATGTATATTTTAAACCTGTTGGATCTCCTTGATGGAATATTGAGAAATGATCAGATACACTATGCGTCTTTAGTTGTCGTTTAATGCTGCTTAGATGTTTCCACAATCCTTATTCTGATTGGCCTTGCAGTTTTGCCCACGTATTGAAGTTTACAGGGGCACTCAAGTAAGTATATGACATGATTCAATCTACAGGTGAGACAGGTTTTAATATTGAAACTCTCATTTGCGACATTAGAGCTAAAACTCGCAGTAATAGGAGACTTAAACTGGCCCTGCAAGTTTTGCACCCATAAAATCCCATATTGTGACTAAGCCAATTATTTTGATTGATTTTCTTCTGTTTGAGTGCACTGGGTGCCAGTTGATTTTTTAGATTATTAGCTTTCCTGAACAAAACACTGGGTCTCTCTGCAATTTATTTTCCTAATATAGGATCATTCTTTAAAATGTCCCAATGCTTGTTCAGGATCCTAGTGATCTTTTTTGATTCTTTGTTGAAACCTGTAATAAATGCAAAATCTAATCGATCATTTTTCTTTTTCTTTGCTTTAGGTTTCAACAAATCACTCCTATTCTTACTGTCTGCTTTTAGCAATGCTTTGTCCAACATCCTCTCATCATAATCTTTCTCCAGAAATCTATTTTTAATAAAATCTGCTTGTTGTAAAAATTGGTCTCTGTCTGTACAATTCTTTTTAGTCTATTAAATTGTCCTAGTGGCACATTGTCCATCCATCTAGGTAAGTGACTGCTTGATCTCAAAATGTATTTGTTCTTGTCAATTTCTTTGAAAAAGGTTTTGGTCTTAATTGCATTTTCTTCCGTATAAATTACTAAATCCAAAAAATTGATCTTATCTCTACTTGATAAACTAGTGAAATTCAAATTCCATGTGTTAGTATTAATGTAATCAAAGAACTTTTCAAGTTCCTCTTCACTCCCCTTCCATATTAAAAACACATCATCGATGAAACGGCACCATTCATCGCCTACAATTGCTTCTGGGGACACTACTCACATGCAAGTTTATCTCTGTCTCCGAGATGGATGAAGCCCGACGTAAATAATTTCTGCGTGGGTCGAGCCCAAACCATAAGACTAAAGGGGCGGCGGCTCAGAAGACTCTAGGAGAACAGTCCCGGGCCAAAGAGAAGATGGAGGACCCTACTCCCCAGAGGCAGTACTGACCGACCCCACCGCAGAGAAGATTAGCTCTCCCCTCCACAGCTGATGAAGGTTGCTCCAACCGCTGCTACCGCTGTGGCCAGAAGGGCCCCTTCGCAAATGAATGTTCAGCACAAGAAAAAAAAACTTCCATTCGGCTGAACCCCCCTCACTCCATGACATGTAAAGTCCAGACAGCAGAAACCACTTCCCCGCCATCCGAAAAATCTTCTGAACCATGCCCCAATAATGAAACACCCCCATCGGACCCTTACAGTCACGTGGGAATGGCCGCCCTCATACGCGTCATCATCGACGGTGTCTATTCCTCGGTGTTGCTAGACACCAGGTCACAAGGGACCATTGTGTACTGGGAATTTTACAACCAACATCTCCAACACTGACCCTTGCAGTTGGCGGAGCATTTGAAAGTGAGGGGGCTCAGCAATGAGGATTACCCCATTGACGGGATAGTGAAGGTTCAGCTGGAGATACTGCAGCTGAACATAGGCAAATCGCATCCTATGGATATGGAGGCACCCCGAGAATGTCCCAGTGCCCCGATCATACTGGGAACCAACACCGATATAGTGCAGGCTGTAATCAGTTCTTATCTGCAGGAAGCCGGTGAACTGCCTTTGGATAGTCTGACCATCCACTCCACCCTTCTGGACGAGTGTAGTAAGATATCCGCACAAGACAGACATGGAGAGCTCTTCAACCTGCAGGTGGGGTTAACAGAGATCCCACCAGGGGTAGTGAAGCGCATGGTCGCATTGTGCTGCTACCCCGATCACCCCTTTTCTCTGTAGAGTATGCCCGAGGAAGACGCCCAGCGAGGCTACAAGCAAGTGCCGGAAGTGCGGGAGTGGTCCTCCAAGATCCCTGGAAGAATGAAAGTATTCGTTCAAAATATCTCCCAATATATCATGGCCTCTGAGCCGGGGCGAAAATTTGGGCAAATATACCCTGTCACCCCTGCGGAGACTATGCCTCATTGAATACCGCTGCGGTGTCAGCACATCCAGCCAAGCTGCCCTTCAACTTCGGAAACTCAACCCTGCCGGCCGAATGGACAGACCGACTAGCGGCCCAATTGGAAGAACGCCGGGCCGTGTTCTACACAGGATGTGGGCTGCAGCCGAAATGCACAACACACTATTCAGCTTAGTGACGCCACCCCCTTCCGCGAACGTTCTCGTCGCATCGTCCCTTGGGATGTGGACAATGTGAGAAACGTCCTACAAGAGATGGAGCCAGCAGGAATTTTGACTGAATCTAGGAGTCCCTAAGTCTCACCCATCGTGGTGGTGAGGAAGAGGAATTGGTTAGTACGACTGTGCATCGACCACAGGACTCTGAACAACCGCACTTACCTGACCAGTACAATCTTCCAAGAATAGAGGAGATTCTCAACGCGCTGAATGGGAGTCAGTGGTTTAGTGTTCTCGACTTGAGATCTGGGCACTACCGATGAGTGCGGAAGACCAGGAGAAGACCGCCTTCATCTGTCCCCTGGGCTTCTATCAATTTACGTGCATGCCCCAAGGCATCTGTGGAGCTCCCGTTACCTTTCAGAACTTAATGGAGAAAACCATCGGTGACATGTACTCTCGGGAGTGCTTGGTTTAACTGGACAATATCATCGTCTTTGGTAAGGCCTTGGAGGAACATGAAGAAAGGCTGCTTAAAGTGCTGGACTGTCTGGGTCGAGAAGGCCTGAAACTGTCCCTTGACAAGTGCTGATTCATGTAGACGCAAGTATCAATGGTCTAGGTGCAGTCCTGCACCAAAAGTATCCGATTGGCTTTCGACCAGTGGCCTACGTCAGCCGCAATCTGACCACCACCGAGCAAAATTATACAGTAAATAAGCTGGAGTTTCTCGCCCTCAAGTGGGCAATCGTGGTAGCTCCATGATTACCTTTATGGCGTCACTTTGAAAGTGAGGACGGATAACAACCCGTTAACATACATATTAACATCAGCCAAGTTGGATCCTACCGGCCACCGATGCCTGGGGGCCCTATAGAACTACAAGTTCACCCTGAAATATAAACCAGGGCCTCTGAATATCGGAGCGGATGCCCTATCCCAAAGACCTGGACTGAGCACCACTCCAGATGACAACCTCTGGGAGGAGATCCCTGGACCAGAGATGCAAGCTATGTGCAACACAGCAGCTGTCATAGAAGATAGAGTGACCTCAGAGTTAAGGGTCGCGGATTCCTTAGGATGCCAATCCAAAGCCCATCCCTGCTGCTTATTATGACCCAGAAGTGATGAACATCACCCATAATAAGATCATAGCATGGAGGGATATGGTCCAATATCAGATCCGGGACCCCGTAGCTGGTATCATCCACCAGGCCGTCCAAAAAAACAAGCCTGCAATCCTAAAACGTGCACCCAGTGACATGGTCACCATCCTTACGCGAGAAGCAGACAAATTCGAAATTGACAACGGTCTACTCCAATGGGTGGTACAGTACCACAACTACCTGGATAGACAGCAACTGGTCCTGCCTCGGAACCTGCAATATATGGTTCTGGAGTCACTGCAAGACGACCATGGCCATACCGGTGTGGAGAAGACCTTTGGGTTGGTCCGAGATCGATTCTTCTGGCCAAAGATGCACGAGTCAGTGGAGCGGCACTGTCGTCGGTGCTCAAGGTGCATCCAACGCAAGACTTTTCCTACCAGAGCCGCACCCATGGCTCACCTGAAGAGCTCGGGCCCCATGGACTTGGTGTGCATGGATTTCCTGTGCATCGAGCCTGACGCCTGAGGTAACTGCAACGTGCTGGTCAAAACAGACCATTATACAAGATACGCTCAAGCCTTTCCAACTAAAGACCAGAAGGCCATTACAGTGTCCAAAATATTATGGGAAAGATACTTCGTCCATTACAGCCTCCCAAACCACCTTCACTCTGACCAAGGCCATTATTTTGAGACCAAATTGATCCGGGAACTGCTCAAGATTCTCATTATCACCAAGTCCCGGACAACCCTGTATCATCCGGAGGGAGATGCCCTGCCGGAGTGCTTGAACAGGACACTGTTGGACATGCTGGGTACACTGAAAAATGCTCAGAAGACAGAGTGGAGCCGGCATGTGGAGACCTTGGTACATGCGTACAACTGTACACGCCACCGGGTTCTCCCCTTACTTCCTAATGTTTGGGCGAGAGCCAGGCTGCCTGTGGATGTGCGGCTGCGAGTGTCAACAGATGGGATACACAACGCACGCACTTCAGATACGTGGAAAGGCTTCAGGAAAACCTGCAACAGGCTTATCAGCAAGCCGAAAAATCCACCGCCTAACTCAATGCCAACAACAGAGGTGATATGACCACAAGGTCAGACACCGGGAAATCCGCCCTGGAGATGCCGTGCTTCTCCGCAACCTCGGAATTCCTAGGAAACACAAACTAGCCGACCGTTGGCGTGATGGTGTGTTTGAGGTCGAGTCAAAGATGCTGGGCCTCCCGGTCTACCGCATAAAAGACCCGGACGGCCGGGTAAGGATCTGGCACCAAAACCACCTTTTCCCTATCCCGCAAGTGGGAGACGACGAGCCAGAGATACCGGCTACATCACTGGACGGTGAGCCGGAATAATCAGAAGCTAACAAAGAGACTATGATTGACCCCATCCTTGAGACCACACAGGATCATACAGACGGGGAAGATTCCGTCAACGAAACCGTAGAGGATCCTATGGAGAGACCCTCTCAAAGGGATCTCGAGGTCATGGAGCACCTCCCGGAGGAGCTACGGGTAAAGGGCCCCGACGCACAACACCTATTAGGGTGGTTCCAACAAGCCTACCTCTGGATCAAAGAAGTCCCTGCTTTGTGCCACAAAGAGACTTTTCAGAGACATTTGTACCCTCAATGGGAGAGGCTGAGCCTCATGTCTATGTATATTACTCCCCAGAGGGAGAAGAGCAAGAGCTTCACCGAAGCCAAAGAATGAGGTACACTCCCAACCGGGTAGCCTACGATTCATTTGGAGCACCCCACTATGAGACTCAGCAGTTGTCTCGGAGTAAAATACACTCCATTATTGTAATGTTCACTCAAATGTACAATTTAATGTAGAACAATGCAATGTGTTAAGGTATATGTATAAGAGGGGAGGGGGAGTGGTGAATGGACAGGGCGCTTCCCAAGTGATAATAATAATAATGTTATAAGTGAAACATACAAAAACACAAATACACCCTACACCAAATTGTGAATAGGTAATATAAAAAGTGTATAATGCAGCTCAACTTCCTCTGGTGGGACAGTTCCAAATCCCAGGTACAGGTAATTTCTTTGCTTGGAGATGAGGAGGAGCGCAGAAGAATAATCGTGATATATGTAAAAGAAATAGAACATATATAGTGCAGACTGTAATCACTGCTAATATTCTTGATAATCTTTAGGAATAGAACTCACAAAAATCGCCGTATAATAACGCATGTCAGAGATCCTTCTCTCTCTGACTGGAGCCCTTTAGTCGATAAAACCAGGATATCCCTCAATAGGTAGGTATGATATGAAAAATAAGAGAGACCATAATAGTGCATACTATTCGAACTGGATATAATGCAATTGCATTATATCCAGTTCGAATAGTATGCACTATTGTGGTCTCTCTTATTTTTCATATCATACCTACCTATTGAGGGATATCCTGGTTTTATCGACTAAAGGGCTCCAGTCAGAGAGAGAAGGATCTCTGACATGCGTTATTATACGGCGATTTTTGTGAGTTCTATTCCTAAAGATTATCAAGAATATTAGCAGTGATTACAGTCTGCACTATATATGTTCTATTTCTGTTAAGTTATATACCTGTACCGTATTTTTATTATATAACTCATTATGTGTATAGTTATGTGTTACGCTGTTCCCAAGCGGGGAGTTGGTACTTTCACCAGGGGGAGAGTGTAGCCTGTTCCCCCGTTGGTCCCACTTACCTCTGCAACTATTGCGGGGGCGCGCGGGTGCCAGCGCGGGGTACACGTGCCTTCGGGGAGAGCTGGGATAGCAGGCATGTTGCTGATGGGTGCGGGGAGGTGCAAGTAGTGCTCCGGAGGCCCGAACGCTAAGGGCGCCACCATTTTGTAATTTGGCATGTGCAGTGTGTATCTCGTGCATGCACAGAGGATATAGCGGCAGCCATTACCAGTACA
The DNA here is from genome assembly GCF_040206685.1 of Ascaphus truei. Taxonomy (NCBI): domain Eukaryota; kingdom Metazoa; phylum Chordata; class Amphibia; order Anura; family Ascaphidae; genus Ascaphus; species Ascaphus truei. The sequence goes on along the minus strand of NC_134487.1, from coordinate 271,289,021 downwards.
GGTCCGCATGGGGAACTACAGTTCCCAGCAGCCCATGGGGCTGCAAGATCACCTGGCTATGCTTAGCCAATAGGAAGGCTAGAGTCCCCTGCTCTCTGAAAGGATACATTTGGTGCGTCTGCACCACGACAGTCGGAGCTGGGACAAGGTTAGGGTAGGTTGCGTAAGTGCAGGTGTCTGTGGCACCTGCACTAGGCCAGAGACCTCCTAGACCCCAGCTAGGCCCGACTCCCCTGTGTAGCTTGTGGTTGCTGCAGGGACAGGTCCATAGATAGGGACACTGCCCCTGTAGTGCCTAAGCATGGCTACATCCTAGCCTCAGGTACGTGGCTGCATCCTAGCCTAAGGTAGTCTGGGACCAGACACCTGCTACTGCACCATAGAGGCGGAGGCGTCACGGTTCATCACTCTGGATCCGTGGATCCCTTCTTACAGCATCAGCGCGCCCGGGTGTGGACCCACCCGGCAGGAACCCAAAGCATCACGTGCACTAACCAAACACTTTAGTGGGGCAGCGCTGTCTCACACTTTGGGGTGGGCTGACTTTGTGGACACAGTGTTTGGGAAGCATGGTGAAGTGGCACTGCCCTGCGAGGCTTGTATGTTTTGGAGTGTAGTGCTCCGGAGGCCCGAACGCTAAGGGCGCCACCATTTTGTAATTTGGCATGTGCAGTGTGTATCTCGTGCATGCACAGAGGATATAGCGGTGGCCATTACCAGTACAGGTCCGAATGGGGAACTACAGTTCCCAGCAGCCCATGGGGCTACGAGATCACCTGGCTATGCTTAGCCAATAGGAAGGCTAGAGTCCCCTGCTCTCTGAAAGGATACATTTGGTGCGTCTGCACCACGCCAGTCGGAGCTGGGACAAGGTTAGGGTAGGTTGCGTAAGTGCAGGTGTCTGTGGCACCTGCACTAGGCCAGAGACCCCCTAGACCCGACTACCCTGTGTAGCTTGTTATTGCTACAGGGACAGGCCCATAGATAGGGACACTGCCCCTGTAGTGCCTAAGCATAGGGACCAAGCCAGAACGTGGCTGCATCCTAGCCTCAGGTAGTCTGGGACCAGACACCTGCTACTGCACCATAGAGGCAGAGGCGGAGGCGTCACGGTTCATCACTCTGGATCCGTGGATCCCTTCTTACAGCATCAGCGCGCCCGGGTGTGGACCCACCCGGCAGGAACCCAAAGCATCACGTGCACTAACCAAACACTTTAGTGGGGCAGCGCTGTCTCACACTTTGGGGTGGGCTGACTTTGTGGACACAGTGTTTGGGAAGCATGGTGAAGTGGCACTGCCCTGCGAGGCTTGTATGTTTTGGAGTGTTACTATTATTATTATTATTCTTCTGTGTAGTAAAACGGTTATACTTCTACAAGTGTGTTTTATTGCATGGGGTTTCTGTAACGGGGTATAACAGGGTATGTCCCATAATACCTCTTCTTTCCCCATAGTATATCTGTTATGTAAGCCCCTAGTAAGTTCAGGGCATTAATGAGTTAATCTGTGGGCTATTGTCCCCCTTTATACTCTTCTTTGATGGACAGGGAGTGCGGTGATGACTCGTGGCCTGTGTGTAGCCTATCAGGGATAGGTACAGTCCATGGGCCCGCCCATGCTTCCTTAGGAAGAGGAATATCCAAAAGTTAGTTTGTCAGTCTTGCTCTGGAGAGAAAGGAGAGAGCATGCGCAGTCAGTCTCTCCCATTGCGAGGATGAGCTGGCCCACTCCAGGCTCAGGCCTGGAGAACAACAAGACTCATTACCCCTACTAGCGGGATAGGCACCCTCCAGTAGTCTAGGACTTCAAAGACCTTACAGCACTGTAGGCGGAATTGCTGTGGCTGTATATCAGGATGCACAATAAAGACCCTTGTTCACTTTTCACATGCCTGAGTGTTGTCAGTTCCTGGGCACGTGTGCAGTGGTGGGAACTGATCTCCGGAATACCCTGGAGCCCACTACAGCTGAAGGCGCTGAGTACCATGAGAAGAACTGCAATAACCAGAACCCAAAAGCCTGTCCTGTTCGCCCTATAACAACACGGCAGCTCAAGATTTCCTGCTCCCAACAGGTATGCACCATGACACCCCATGTAGCAGTAGAATTTCCCAGAGAGGGGGGGGGGGGGGGGAAACAGGGCTACAGGGGTAATTCCACACAGCGGAATCCCATACAGGTGGAGGTGCTACCGATCACCAACTAAGGCACACCCCAGTTTCCGAGCAGTGGAAGCTCAGGTTTCCTGTGAGCCACAGGTATCGCACCGCACACACCGTAGCCACACATCTCCCAGGGGTGGGAGAAAGTGCGCTACATATACAGTACATATATACATATAATAACTCCCTTTGTCTTATATAGATTCCCCAAGTTTCATGCTTTCAAACATCCTGTACAGGCCAAAACTTAATCAACTATGCTAAGTATTATTGCAGCTGAAGACAGACTCCGTGAGTTTGGCATTATCCAGTACAGTGAGATGCGTGAGACTAAAGGGAGCTTCTGTTTGTGACAGTGCAGGTGTATGTACTAGAATAAGGATCCCACATAGTGGAATTTATTAACCCTTTGAGTAGGCGAACCAGATTTTCAAAAGCAGAAACCGGAACATAAAAAAATATATATTTAGAAAAACAAATGACATCACTTACAATTAAATATTATTATGGTATTTGTCTAATAGCGTCCCCATTTCTGTTTCGTAACATTACATAAACTCCCTCCCCCTTCACTCTCCCTCCCCGCCCCCATTCTCTCTCCCTCCCCCCATGATTTTCTTTCACACACAATCCCCACATTTTCTCTCTCGCCCTTCACCTCCCATTCGCTCTTACACAATTCCCCTCCCCATTCTCTCTCCCCCTCCCCCATTCTCTCTCCCCCTCCCCCATTCTCTCTCCCCTCCCCCGTTCTCTCTCCCCCTCCCCATGATTCTCTTTCACACACAATCCACTCATTCCTCCCCACCTTCACCCCTCATTCTTTCACACACACTTCCCCTACCTACCCCATGCCCCCCTCTGTTAAAAGTCCCTACCTGTCAATCAGGAGTGGACCGTCTTGGCGTCAGACTCCAGAAGTTGTGACTGACTTCTGGGTCAGACCACTGGGGCGGTCCCCGCCTGCCATCATACTCCTCCATTGCCTTCCTCCGCTGGGTTTTTAATGCAGAGAAATTGCGATTCTCGCTATCTTTCCTTCTTTTGTCCCCCTCTATCTATATTTGTGACTGCATATACCCTTCTTTGACACTTCTGTATCTCCCGGTATGTACATGCCTCGTCCTGATGATCCGCTCCTTGTTAGTTTTTGGGGTCCAGCCCTCCAGGTTGGGAAACAGTGCTGCACTTTTAGGGATACATTCTATATACTTCAAATCAGCAGTTGGAACCATTTTGGGCCGTAAATCCCTATTAGAGCCGATGAGAATTTTCGGCATAAAACATCTCAAACAGCCGCTTTGGCGGAGACAGAATTACCTGCGCAATCTCTTTGCTTCAATTTTCAAGGGGGATAGGGTTAAAGCAGCAGATCACATTTTTAAATCCAAACCGGAACTGCATTTTCTCCAGGAGCTACTTGGTTATAGTATGACGGGAGGTTAAAATGGCTGCTGCTGACAACTTCCTTGCTAATAACCTAATTAATACCACCAATGTCATGCATACAAGTGTTCCCAGATTGTGGCGTGTTATATTAGATATTGACTGACCCTTCAGGAAGTTTCCTGGTGGCCACTTTAATCACCCGAGAAGCAGAGAGAGAACAGCTTTATGTAACTTGAGAACGGAGGTTCTCCCAAGTGGAAGGGCCAGGCATGTCATGATTGGCAAGGGGCATTACAAGGAGATAACCAAACATTTGGGAGAGATTGCTGTTTCTAGGCGTATACCTTACTGACCATGAATGTGCTGAGGAAGGATATATCTCTCTCGCCCTATCCAGGACACCAGGAAAACAGCGTCTTGTTTTTAACTGGGCACCAACCCAGAAAGGAGCCTCTGAGGTCAACAGACAGCATCGTAGGTAAATATTTAGGAGAAGCTCTGCAGCAGCAATGTCAGAATGAAAGATATACAAGATCCTAACATCATAGCAGCTAAAAGCAGGGAGCTTTGTGAGCATGAGTAATAAAGCATTGCCAGTGCCAGGCATGTATGTAACCGTGAAACACACTGAAACCCCTCACTAGATACCGATGTAGGACTTTTTGGTCACGGACGTTATGCCGTGACCAAATCTCCGCCGGCATTTTGCCGCAAGTGACCTCGCCACTGGGACCTGTCGGCGCTAAGGCAAGTCCCTAACCTTAACCCCTTACCCTACAACCCCCTAATTTTAACCCCTAATACTAACGCTCCCCATCACTAAAAACATGAACCTCTTGCCCTTAAAGTGAAAACCCCCACCCTAACCACTAAAACCCCTTAGTTAACCCCCTATCCGAACGCTTACACCTCTACCTTAATCCCCTACCCTAACGCTAAAACCCCTAGAGTTAACCCCCTACCGCTAAAACTCCGAAAGTTAACCCCCCATCCTAACCACTAAAACCCCACCACTTATAGCATCCCCTCCAGGGGAAATAAAATAGAGCTTAAATCTCCCGCAACACGAAGGCCAATAGAAAGTTGCAATGTCATCCGTCGCAGCTTCCTATTGGCCCTCGTGACGTAAGGGATTTAAACCACTGGGAAGTAGAGGCGGCACCTTCACCGGTAATTATCTCCGGAACCAATGGGTCCCCGGAATTGAAATCCACGCGGCTCAGCTCCGGGGACCCCCTGCTTCCTACACATGTTAAAATAAATAAATGTGGTGTGCCCGGAAGGAACTGGTCCATTAAAGCTGCAATCCCCTCCAGAAGCCTATATGAGTTTAACTCATATGTTTGCGCCTTCAGTGCCATAATGCCAAACAGTGTACATCGTGAAAAGTGGCACCCCAGAGGCCCTTTTGACGTGGTCTAGGACAGGGGTGCGCAAACTGGGGCGGCGCAGTGTTACAGAGAACCCGCGCGTGAGATTGCGTGAGGCCGCCGAGTCTTCACTTCCCTTGTCTTCGGTGACGCGTCGCAATGGCAAGCCGCGGGGTCATAGGACATCACGATGTAATGTCAACATTATGTCACGTGACCCCGCAGCGTCATTTGACGGCGAAGACAAGTTAAGGAGGGGGGCGTGAGCAAGGAAGGAGTGCAGGCAGGGGTGGGGGGGGGGGGGGGCACAGAGGGAAAAGTTTGCGCTCCCCTGGTAAAGGACATGTGGTCGCAGCCATTTCGCCATCACCCTAAAAACCCCTAATCTTAACCCTAATACAAACAGTAGCCCCTACCCTAAAAACCGTAACTCCTTACTCCAAAACTTACCTTGCCCTAAAAGCGGCCGGCGGCGGAGGTTCCAAACGCCGGCAGGGACTTGGTCACACCCAAATGTCCCATTCCGTTTATGACGTACGCTGTGTATGACATGGCCATTTGCTTGTTTTTTTAGGGGCTGATCGCGATCATCGCTTCAATGGAGCGCCAATCGTGAACTACACTGAAGGGCGGGAGCCGCCCCATCACTTCCTGTCTGGCGGGTGGAATCTGGAAGGGATCACGTGATCGCGTCACAGTGCAGGATCCTCTGGCACTGAAGGGGTTAGTATCATGCCCGCTGAACATGTCTTGGTTTTTTTCATTCTATTTTATAGTGTTACAAAACAGCATATCCTTAATCTCTAGCTTCTAATGCAAACATTACACTGCACTGGGCTCTGGGGAGAGTATTTGTATCTCCATAACGGAGAACAGATTAAAAATAGCAACAACGGAAAAAAAACAGCGTTAGAATGGACAAAAGTTTTGAAAGTAAAAAAAACCCATAAAAACATGGAAAAAGAAAAGACCGTGGGCCAACAAGAACATATGGAATCCCCCAATTGGGGACTAAATGTTATAACTTGCTCAGATAGTGTGTATTTCCAGGAATAAATTCTAAAACAGGTGAGTACACACATACAAGTAAGTAACCACTTGTAGTGCTTGATAGCGTGATAGCGTGATGAGGAGACGATCTGTAAATCAAGATGAGAGACAGAATATAGTGAATTATTGCTTGGTATTTTTACTCCGCAAAGATAAAAAGCCACTTACAATTTATAAGAAGTGTAAAGCATGTTGCGACACATCCAGGCAAACAGGCGAAAGGATGAGTCAGCAGGTAATTCGCTGCATCTCAGCTGTCTTGGAGGTTGATTTTGGCGCTCTATGGGATCTCCTCTCTTCGTCTCCTCAGTGACGCCCGGAGGTTTGGCACTGTCCACACATGCGCAAAACGGTCTCTCTACATTAGTACTCTCAGCTGTTCCACGTTCTGTCACAGGGTTTCTTGCTCTTGTGATTACCATAGGATGTCCATAAACGTAACCCTACGCGTTTTGCTATAGTTAGCTTCCTCAGGGGTATAATGGCATGTGCTGTTCTATCCCTTTATATATCCTTCAAATGAATGGTGAATGCAATTAGGATAATTGAGAACTATGCGCATGATATCAGATTTTAATGGATGTGCCTGATCACAATTAACATGCGTTATACAAAGATACTAAGAGTGACATACACATGCTGAACATATATCAAAATCACAACATAAAATGTTTATACACAAAATAGTAAAAATTAAAAAATAAAAATAAAGCGGCCGGCGGCGGAGGTACCACCGGCAGGGACTTGGTCGCAGCCAAATATCCCATTCCGTTTATGACGTACGCTGTATGACATGGCCATTTGCTTGTTTTTTAGGGTCTGATCGCGATCATCGCTTCAATGGAGCACCAATCGCAAACTACACTGAAGGGCGGGAGCCGCCCCATCACTTCCTGTCTGGCGGGTGGAATCTGGAAGGGATCACGTGATCGCGTCACAGTGCAGGATCCTCTGGCACTGAAGGGCTTGATATCATGAACCGCTGAACATGTCTTGGTTTTTTTCATTCTATTTTATAGTGTTACAAAACATCATATCCTTAATCTCTAGCTTCTAATGCAAACATTACACTGCACTGGGCTCTGGGGAGAGCTCAATTTCAACCTCCCGGGCACTTAGTGTTTCAAACGTTTGTATCTCCCTAACGGAGAATAGATTCAAAATAACAGCAACGAAATAAATAGCGTTGGAAAGAACAAAAGCTTTTAAATTAAAAAAAGTACATGCATAAAAAAAATGGCGGCCAGTGTGGGCTGCTACATTAACTGAACTTTCTATTTTATAATTCATTTCAAAACGGTTCTTGAGGAATTTATTAGTGACACCGATTTGGATTTCAGTAAATGTAGATTTAGGATGGGATTCCAATAAAATTATGGCTGGATTTAGGTGTTTCATAAAGCGGCCATATTTCAAGTTTTGGCACGTTAACAAGTATTGTATACTAGGTGCAGTTAGAGTACCCACAAACTGGGACGGTTCTGTGTAAACCAGGACATCTGGCAGCTTTTACTGTACACTTTAAACAGATAGTTCCTCCAAGGGCGGGGCTGGCCAACTCCAGTCGTCAACAGGTCAGGTTTAGTGATACCCTGCTTCAGCACAGGTGGTTCAATCAGTGCTGAAGCAGGGATATCCTGAAAACCTGATCTGTTGCCGCCGTGGATACAAAGCATTGTGCGTGTATGTATATCTATTTACATAGCGCTTCCTAGCAGTAATACATGTGACATAATCATATTACATATAATAGGAATAAGTGTTTCAGACATAAGAGTAACATTAGGAAAAGGAGTCCCTGCCCCGAAGAGCTTACAATCTAAGTGGTAAGTAGGAAGAACGTACAGAGACAGCAGGAAGGTGTTCTGGTAAGTGCGTCTGCAAGGTGCCAAGGTCAATGTATGAGCTGTATAGTATTGTAATAGACAGCTCTACAACCCACACTAAGGTCCACTTTGGGGCCTTACTATGTGCACAGTCCCTACACAAACTCAGGAACCCACTATACTGCGTGGTATTCACTATTACATATTTTGTTTGGCAGACCCCTTGGAGATACCCCACGAACATGGGGCACACAAACCTCCTGTTGGGAATCACTGCAATCATGGGCCAGCCTTAGGACAAGGTGGTTGCCTTGGCCCCCGTACTTTTGGTGGGGCCCATGCTCCCTCCTCCTGTCGGCGCCGGGATCCAAATAGTGCCTGACAGGAGAGAAGAGAGCTGGAGGAGGGAGCTGGGCAGTCCCCGAAGCAGCGCAGGACCGCACCGCTGCTCACCCCAAGGTAGGGAGGGGGGAAGGGTGTGTCTGTGTTTGTAGGAGATGTCTGTAGCTGGCGGAGAGGGGATGTGTGTGTGTGTGTGTGCATGTGCACATAGCTGGGGGAGGTCTTACCTTCTGCAGAGCGGCCTTTCTTCAGCAGCAACACGTTGCAATGACAACGCAATGACGTTCCGTCATGATGCTGCAGGAGGAGGGGCCCTGCCAAAGCCAAAGGTAAGGCCGGCCCTGTGTGCCATGGGACAAAAGGTAAACTAAATACAGTGGCAATTGTAATAGGTTAAATGTAGCTGGCTGACACCTATTGAAAACAAATTAGACAAGTGATGTCAGCTTAAGTTCATTTAAATATATATTTTTAACGATAGTTTAGCAGGGTAAACCAAAAGTTGTGGAGGTTTTCCCAATCTGTATTTGATATCTTTAGGCGATAAGATTGAGGACTGACAAACACAGAGGTGACTTGTCGCTGTTTCGTCCGTTGTAATTATGAAGCTATAAGTCAAACAGAGATCTGCTACTTGGGACTGCCCCTTAAAAGGAGCAGCATCGTTCCCCACGCGCTATTTTCAGCTCCGGACCCACTGGTTCCCGAGATCCATACCTGTAAAAGTAGCACCGGTACCATCCCCTCCAGAGGAAAGATGGCGGTTTCATTCTCCCGCGTTACGCTGGCCAGCAGAACGCCGCAACATAATCCGTCTCGGTTTTCTATTGACCCGTGGATTTGAACGACTAGGAAGTAACCAGCAGCACTTTTCCCCGTATGTACCTCTGGTACCAGGTGTTCCACGGAGCTGAAATTCGTGTGGTTCATCTCTGTGGGACCCCCTGCTTCCCCCACCCCCCATGTGAAAAAGAATGGGGGGGAACAAGGTGTGGATTGCTCCTTCCAATATGACGAGTTAGGCCAAGCTCATACTGTGTGCGTTGGTGCTTGTGTGCGCATGCGCCAAGCACAAAGTGCAGGATCACTTGAGGCTGCTCCTAGTGCGAGCACACGACGGACCGACCGCGTTTTGACGACAAGAAATTTGTCTTTTCGAGCGGCAGCCACGTCACATGAGCGGTTCGGCCAATCACAGCGAACCAGCTCCATGACATCATGGCCACACCCCCACTAGCATCCTGTAATATACGCACAGATCGCGTGTGCTACTGCAGCAAGAGCTTGCACTCTCGCAAGTGTATGAGCTTGGTGTTTTGCGTGCACATGCAGTCAGTTAATGTGTTTTCTGCTAGAGGGAGCTGTCCTGGTAGCAAAGAGGTTTAAGAGGTATGATCACACCTAGGATGGGTTTTCTTTTTTTTTGTCTAGGTACAAACCACATTATTTTCAGCTCCGGAGGTCCCCCTGCTTTCCAAGATACTTCCGCTGGGCATGTCGGTTGCAGCCACCACTGGCTGACGAGTATGGAGAATTAAATGTCCTGCAGCACGGGAGCCAAAACTTCATCCATCACAGCTTCCTTTATACCTGCATAAAGAACCGGCAGCACCGTCGGAGGTATTTCAGGAATTAGGGGGTCCCCGAAGCCGGAGATTCCCCCCCTGCTTCATACCTGTTAAAACAAATGTTGTGGTGTGAATACTCCTTTAACCCTTTGATTGCCAGAGGGTTCATGGTGCCCTTCCGGCACAGTTCAGTGACATGATCATTGCAGCCATTTTTGGGGAAGCAGAAAACGTCCCTTTCCCTACAAGGCAGATCGCATCACGTGCTTCATGGGAGCGTAGACGTGATTTAACCAGGTTAAGACCCTTTTGGACAGGACATTTCACATCACGGGGCCCCTGGAGTGCCAGTCCTCATGACGTAGTCACTACATCCTGAGGCACTCAAAAGGGTTTAGGTGTAACATGTGAAGAAGTATGTGAAATCTTGAAAACTTGTGAACACATACATCAGGGATTTTGTTTGATGTTGAACAAAACCCACAAGAAAGCCAAACGTTCCCAAGATAAATACAACATCAAAACAGCCTAGTTTATGGATGGATGCAGGTGGAAAATGTTTTTTTTTTTTTTGGTTTGTTTCTTGAACAAAGAATCCATTATGGTAGAATTCAAGTATTATCAAAATGTTATGTGTGAAGCATTCATTACTCTGAAGTTATGGACACGTATGATCCACAAGTTGCATTGTCAATAGCCATTGAGCTATTTTCTTTGAGAAGCGTATGTTGATAAAAGTAGTCATACCACATTGATTTCTACTGCAACATGTTTAATTCCCAGGAGGAGGTTCCCGAGGAGACGACCTGCCCCTCGGGTTTCCAAGATACACACCTATAAAGGTACCAGTGAAACAGGGGGTTTCAAAACGTGTGTCAATAGGGAACCACAACAGATCAAGATTTTGACCGAAATGTTGTTTGCCCCTAGAGGGCACTAGAACACGCTACTTTTACTGGTATATGTATCTAGAGCAGGCCTGCACTCATTGTGCGGTCCGCGGCATCTTGCCCCCTCCTCTCCCGCGAGCTGCTCTCTCCCACTCCCCTACCGCCCGCGAGCCGCTCTCCCCCTCCTCTGCCGCCCGCGAGCCGCTCTCCCCCTCCTCTGCCGCCCGCAAACCCCCTCCTGTCCCGCCCGCGAGCCCGCTCTCCCCCTCGAGCCTGCTCTCAGGACTGCACAAGTGTGCTAGTCCTGCCTGCTCTGCCGCCGTGATGTACAGGGGTGGGGAGTGAGGCACGGGGTGGGGTGGGACAAGGGGTGGGGGGGGGGACAAGGGGTGGGGGGGAGACGAGGCGCAGGGGGGGAGGCGAGGCGCAGGGGAGTGAATGAGGTGAGGTGCAGGGGACTGAGTGATCTGAGTGAGGTGCAGGGGACTGAGTGAGGTGAGGTGCAGGGGACTGAGTGAGGTGAGGTGCAGGGGACTGAGTGAGGTGAGGTGCAGGGGACTGAGTGAGGTGAGGTGCAGGGGACTGAGTGAGGTGCGGTGCAGGGGACTGAGTGAGGTGCAGGGGTGTGATGTGATATGCAGGGGGGTGGAATGTGTGTGGTCTGCAGGGGGGTATTGTGCATTATGTGGAGGGGGAGTATTGTGTATGGGTGAGGGGGAGAGATGGGGGTGAGAGAGAGCGTGAGTCTCACAAAGGTTGATGAGTGCTGGAGGAGATATGAGGATGATGGGGTGCTGGGGCAGATATGATTATGAGGGGTGCTGGAAGAGATTGATGAGGGGTGCTGGAGGAGATATGATGGTGATTTTACTCGTGTGGCCCAAATCTGTTTTCCTTGGAGCAGTTTGGCCCTTCTCGCTTTACAAGTTGTGCAGGCCTGATCTAGAGAATCGGAGTCCCCTGGGGGGGAAAAAACCCTGCTACTTTAACTATAAAGCAAGTAAACATTTTTTTTTTTGGTATAAAAATTCTTGAGCAGCATCTTAAAAAGGCAACTACTATCTTTGTTTGGTTTAAGGATGGAGAGGTCTGCCCATCCATGTCCTCTTAAAAGGCTCCCTATGGGAATGAGTAGGACAGGCACATGTTCTGAGCAAATCCAACAAAAACTGGTTGTTTAGAATTTTAATATGCATATCTGCTCTAGTGTAGCTGGGCCTTTTTTTCCTACAAGGGTCTAACAAGTCTTTATTTAAAGATGCAGCCTGGTCTTACTCAGGATGGCTTATTTTCTTAGGATAAAGCTCACTATAATAAAAAAAAATATTTATCAAAAGTAGCAAAGGCCACTGGAATACTTCTGGATTTAGTGGTCTTTGTGCTTTAATAATAATAATATATATATATATATTTTTTAAAAGTGTACAAATTGAAACCTGGTGGCTTGTGTAATGATTTTTGGGGTTAAAAGTTCAGCTTCACTCATTTCCATTGAGGGGGTTAACTAGCCTAGTAATCATTCATGTAAAAGGCTTAAAGTAATGTCAGTTTCTGACAAAGGTGACTGGTGTCCTTAAATAATGATGTACAGGACGAGCCTCAGTTGATCAGTTTGTCTTTCCTAAAAACTTGCTTTACAATTACCTAATCCAATTTTATTTGGGTTGGTAAAATGGGACGGTGAACATTTGATATCACTTATAAACCTAATTATTGTATACAAACAAGACAGACCTATAACAAAATGCAGTATTTATGCAATAATTTTTTTTATTTTTTATAAAAGGTTTGTGTTCAAACTCTGAACCCCTACATCAACAATATAATTTATGATGCAACTGCTACAAGAGCAAATTAAAAAGACTTCACACGTTTACAGCAAATTAGAGGCCTACCCATCAGCCCACCCCTTAAATTCTCCCCCAAATACTTAATTTGCCACCTTAGAACAAGGTTTTAACTCTTCAAATGATGATCACTCTTGCAACCTTTACTGCTGCAGGTGAGGAGTAATAAACATGCAGTAATGGCATTAGGGTAAGCAAAAGTGAACATGAAAAAGGAGAACTTGACAGGCGGTACTTAAAGCAGCATTTCATTGTAAGCAGGGGGGAACAAAATTGTTAGATTTGCCCAGAATATGAACATGCAGCAATGTAAGAATTCTGAGCATTTGCAGTTACCTGTCAAACACCTTTCAGTATAACATAACTTTTCATGGTGATGTGTGAAGAGTTTCAGTGAGCCTTTTGACCCATTCCACTGGCCAATGGGGATTTCCATACTAAATGAAGATCTGGAGGGTACTAATATACATCGGCTGTTTGCCAATAGGGTTCAACAAATGAATATTAAAGCCAATATACATATTTCAATCTCTGTGAAAAATTAGCCGATAGTTGCTTTAAAGAAGCCGTACCTTACATTTCTAATATTTATTTCCCATCAGGATTGAAGCAGTTGGTCTTTGGAGCTGAACTGCGTTAATTTCAGCTCTGGGAACCCCTGCTTCCCGAGATACTTACATGTAAAAAGGTGCTGCCGGTATCTGTTACGTTGAAAGCTCCAAAGTCACACGAACATATAGGAAGCCGCAAGGGATTATGTCATAGCTTCCTATCAGCCCACAGGAGGTTTAAACCGCCATAGTGGGTGCCCAGCCGAAGCTGCTACCAAGGCACCTTCTCCGGTAAGCAGGGAGTCCCTGTAGCTGAAATTAATGTGGCTCAACACCAGAGACCACCGCTCCCAAGCACTGCTCCTTTAAGCTTAGAACGTCAAGTCTTCAAGCAGCGCTGTACGTTTAAACAATTAAATACGCAAGCATTATTTTGCATTGCTCTTGAGTTTTTACAGCCATTAAAATAATCTGGTAATTTTGTGGGATAGCCACTGTATCAATCTAGTACATGTCAATACTCAATCATCTGCCCTCTCCGTGAAAGGAAGCATTAATGTGCCGCTGTTTCATTGTGCTCTGAATGCCTGGGAGAGGAAATGGGAGGTGTAGTAGGAACAGAGTTCTGGACAAGTCTAAGACAGCTGAACCCCAAGCACGTTTAAATTACAATGCCAACATTGAAGCCATATTGGCACTATTCAATTGTCCTCGCTAGAAGGTATAGATCGGTAACAAGCGAGTGCCAATATTGTGATAACCTGCAATGCTGCTTTAAATGACTATGGATCCTCCTAGGAAGCAAATTTACTCCTAGCAGTTGGCAATGAGCATTTTGAGTGATAAGTTGCACTAAAAGGACAAAAAACAAACCAGGACTGGGAGGAACAAGATTTCAAACGCTGATCAACTTCAGTAGAACTAAGAAAGCACGCAAATCGAAAGGTATATGTATATATTTATATTTACATATGCGCACACGCACACACAGAAGAGGGGGAATTCTAGAACCGGCTTAATTAAGAGTTCTTATTTTTGGTCCACAAAGCCCTCGTGTCATTTAAGAGCTCTGGTGGCTTAACATGCATGATGTCAGGAAATGAACATGCTCTCAAGAATCAAAGCAGCATGAACTGTACATGTTTCAGGAGTTCTTTAGTTTAAACCAATGAGGAGCAAAAACAATCTATTCAGGACACCTCAGTGATCAGGAGGAAAGTGTTATTTTAACAGGAAGGAATTAACAACACAACCGAGCTCGGTCATAAAAAAAAAACTCTGCATTTTATATCTAACAATATGTTCCTAAAGTTTTCCATCATTTTTTTCTTCTAGGGTTAATACATTTCATTACACCGACAAGTTCGGAAGATTTTGGCAATACTATATTGTTTTTCTTTTCTTTTAAAAAGATCTTTAAAATAAAAAAAAAATAAAAACAAACCAGTACAGTTAGTTTTTCTTGTTACACTGCATATCCCACAGATAAGTCAACTACTGTTAAATGCATTCATATTACAGGAATGATGGTTGTCACACTCATGATTGCAAATTCTAGAAACACCGTTTAATATTGCAAGTTTTCAGCTGCAACCTGTGGGTGACAATGTCTTGTGGTTTTAGTGTACGATGTTCCCAGGTGCTCATTTTCTTTGCAACTCTGTAGAAATTGTAAGCTTTTTATATTAACTTTGCCAAATATTCAAGTTCATGGGTGGATTTTTATTTCACTTTTAATCTCTTCGGGGTTTTCGATTTCTGGGAGATCTATTCAAAACATCCTCCTCCTGTTCAAAGAGAAAAACAATTGCATGTAAAACATAATTGCAGCTTGAGGTTTTATTTTAAGAATTACTACTTTAGTACTAGGAAATAAATTAAACCTAGTGTCAACATGAGGAGGCCCATGGGGACAGTCTATTCCTGCTCATTTGATGCTATTTGCATAAAGCTGTTTCACACTTAAACTCATTTCAAAGTTTTTCAATGCTTCTAAAATTATATTAATTAAACTTGTGACCCTTCTACTTAAATGTTTTCTGATGTTGGTCAGCCAACCATACAATAAATGCGCCTGGCACATGTGTATACAGATGAAGGGTTTAACCCCGAGAAGCTACAACACCATCCTAAACCTTCCATCAGACTTACAATTATTGGGACTTTTTTTTTTTTAATTGTTGCCCAATTGAATGGGGTTAAGTCCACAAAAAAGTGTTTTCAGTTTTACAATCTCCCCTTGTATTGCTTAACATATTTTAAAGGTGCAATCCAAGCAATATCTTACATGCGAGATAGATATATTTAAAATAAATCAGTTCTGCAGTATTAGATAATACAGTACTTACTTTTTTATCTTAAAATTCAACTCAATGCCATTTTTAACGAGTTTTAATATACTGAGCATCTTTTGATTTCGATACCAGGATTTAGCCCACCTCCCAAGCAGGGCAAGTTATTTGTAACACTTTCCTGTTTGTGATAATTTTTTGCCAATATTCACAGCAGTTTGAGCTGCAAACTGTAATAGATAATGGTACCTTAGTAATATAAGAATACATTGTAGCTGCTGAGTTACACCAACTGAAGGATTGATTTGAAACTGAAAGGCAACCATTTAGCGAACCCTGGGAAGTAGGATTTTGCTGATCGATCACAGGAGAACTAATCGATAGTCTGTCTAGCTAATTCATTTTCAATAAAGGTAATCAAATGCTACATATATGGAAACAAAAAATGATTTTTTTTAAAGATGCTTACATTTTTTCTAATTTACGTGACTCTTGAAATACTGTATGCTATTCTGCACCATTATATATGCGTTCCTGTACATCTTTAGCTATACACTTGTAGAGGGCTCATTGCCATAATTCTTGTTTCTTATGATCGCATACTTGCCACACATTTCAGTTAGTAGTATTTAACCATACAGTAGTCAATAAACCATGTTATGAAAACCTTGTTCCTGGGATTTACGATGTGGTAGCCGGATACTAAAATGAGGAAGAGTGGCCCAGCTCTGTAGGACACATGTACATCACCATGTTTTGAGTAGTTGCCATTCTTAATTCTAAAGAGCAATAACAACATTGAAAGCAGCAGTGACCAAGAGTGAGCTACTGTACAAAAACGTGGTTAGAAAATGTACAGTAATCCATTCTCAACCCTTTCTGTCGCATCTAATCTGAAGGGTAAGCACCCATGCCCAAAACATTTACATACCTCCATAAGGGGTTCCCCTGGGAAAAAGAGCTGTGATTTATATTACATAAACCATCTTCTTTGCGGTGTATCAAAAATACTGTTGAATCAACGCATTCAAGCAGCAATCTCTACCTCTTCCCCCAAAAGGTGAATTTTCGCACTTCCACGGCAATGCACTTAACTTCAGTCCTCTGCAGCACTCTAGGTCATATTGTGCCGTTACTCACCTTAGGTTTGCTCTCCTGCTTCTTCTCCTCCACCTCCACTTCATCGTCGTCCACCTCCTCCTCCTCTTCTTCTTCTTCGTCGTCCTCTTCCTGGCTTCCATGCCCTGCATCTTCTTCACCATTCTCCTGCTTCTCTTCCTCTATAAGCACAAGACCGAAATGAGATCAATGCGTCAATCCAGGTGTAGAATTTAAAAAGTAATTGATAGGACGTACTAAAAACAGGCACGCAATAGTACAGGTGCGCCGACGAGTATGCTAAAATTTGCCTTGACTGCAGAAATGTCATTGAAATGTTGCAGCATGTTCCCAGCATGTACCTGGGTCTTGTTGGCGATTGCCCCAGATTTGTTTTAGAATACTCGTCGGCACTACAGTACCAGTCTCACTGATGTGATCTTAAACCGGCAACTATTTACAGCCTCTACAGCCCGTATATTTTTTTGCCATGTTGCAGTTTGTCTATTTTCTCTTGACCTCCAGCAGAAAACAAAAGATTGACATTCTAATAATAAACGATGGCCCTTCAAATTAATTCAATGCTGCAGGGTAATGCCGGTGTGTTGCTGATTCAAGTAACAGAAGTTTACCTTAAGAAGAGGTACAAATAATCAAGTTCCGATTGTGTTTATCAAATATGTCTTTATTTATATAGCGCCATTAATGTACATAGCGCTTCACAGCAGTGATGCACGTTACAATCATAAATATAAAACACAAAGGGGAGAAGTGCTTCAGACATAAAAGTAACATTTAGGAAATGGAGTCCTTGCTCCGGAGAGCTTACAATCAAATTTGTTGGAAGGAAGAACATACAGAAACTGTAGGAGGGTGTTCTAGTAAGTGCGTCTGCAAGGGGCCAAGGTTAATGTATGAGGTGTTGGTTATCAGCCATGAAGCTAGTGATATGCTTCCTTAAGCAGGTGTGTTTTAAGGTGGGTCTTAAATGTGGCTAGAGAGGGTGCTAGTCGGGTATTGAGTTGAAGGGCATTCAGTGAGAAGGGTTAAAGGCGGGAGAGGGCTTTAGACACAAAAGGGCTAGAGAGAAGACATCCTTGAGCAGAACGCAAAAGTTGGGATGGTGTATAGAGAAATTAGGGCTGAGATGTAAGGAGGAGCAGAAGAGTGTAAAGCTTTAAAAGCGAGGATGAGAATGGGTTGTGCGATATGGGATTTGATAGGAAACCAGGAGAGGGATTTCAGCAGGGGAGACGCTGAGACAAATTTCAGAAAAAGTAGATTCTGGCAGCAGCATTTAGGATAGATTGTAGGGGAGGCAGGAAGGCCAGGCAGCAGGTTACAGTAGTTGAGATGGGAGAGAATGAGGGTCTGTGTCAGAGTTTTTGCAGTCGACCAACAGAGGAAAAGGCGTATCTTGGTAAAATTGGGGGGGAAAAACAACAATTTTTTTGTGACCCCTAGGCAGCATGCTTGGGCTACTGGGTGAATGATAGTACTTCCAATAGTAATGTGTAAGGACGAAATAAGGCCAGGTTTGGGAGGAAGTATGAGGAGCTCTCTTTTTGCCTTGCTAAGTTTAAGTCGGCGGTGGGTCATCCAGGATGATATCAGAGAGAGACATTCAGAAACTTTAGTCTGTACAGCAGGTGTAAGGTCAGTGGTAGAAAAGTAAATTTGTGTGTCATCAGCATAGAGGTGATATTTGAACCCAAGATATGTGATTAGGTCACCTAGAGAGTGTGTAAAGAGAAAAGAGAAGAGGTTCAAGGACAGAGCCCTGGGTTACCCCCCACAGAGAGATCAATAGATGAGGAGGAGGTGTTTGCAAAAGAGACACAAAGTACGATGGGAGAGATAAGAGGAGATTCGGGCTAGAGCTTTGTTATGAATGCCAAAAGTATGGAGAATGTGAAGGACAAGAGGGTGGTCCACAGTATCAAATGCTGCAGAGAGGTCGCGTAATATGAGCAGAGTGTAATGGCCTCTGTCTTTGGCAGCATGGAGGTCATTAGTTATTTTACCGACGGCTGTTTCAGTGGAGTGAGCAGTGCGGAAGCCAGGATTGTAGAGGGTAGAGGAGAGAATAGGTGGTGAGAAAATGAAGCAAGCGAGAGAATACAAGACATTCGAGAAGTTTAGTGGCAAAAGGCAGGTAGTAGAGGGAGAAGAGGAGATCAGCAACAACATCCTCCTCCATGACAGCGGATAAAGAGTCAAGGAATGCAAGAGGATAGTTAGGAAGAGGTGCAGGATGGGAGGAGGATACAGAGGGGATTGCCCGACGTATGGATTACACCTTTTCCTTGAAATAGTCGGCAAAGTCCTGAGGAGATGGAGGAAGAACAGGCAGCAGAGGGTAGTCTGAGTAACATAGGTCAAGATTTTAATATAATCTGTTTGTAATATAGAAGATGGGATATCACTGGTCGAACCCACAACTCACTATGTAGTCAAAGCTGTAATCCAGTTTTGCCCACTCCTTACAGTGACATAACTAAGGCTAGATCCCCAGTGGCCGCTGCTACGTGCACTAAGGCATGCGCGCCGCACACAAGGCACAACCCTCTATGGGGCAGGCCCCAGTCGGTGTGTGTGCGTGCACAAGGTGCGACCGCCTTGGTCAAGAGACAAGATTTTTGTCTTTTGGTGCGGCGGCCGAGCATTGGCCACGTCATGGTGGAGGTTCAGCCAATAAGGGCGAACCATGACGTAATGGCCGCACGCCACCCCCCCCCCGCCGTCGGATCTCCTGCTCGCCACCAAGCGCAGCGGCAAACCACAGGTCGCGACTGAAACTGGTGCATACGCCGCCAGGCGCTCCGGCACGCATGCAGCCATGACCACTGGGGCCGTAGTAACTGATACTATTGTCCATTGGATGGTATTAAATCGCCTCAAGCAAACCCTCAATTTACCTTGCTTGTCATTTTCTTCTTCTGCATCCTCCTCTTCCTCCACATCCTTGTTCGCTTCCTTTTCTTCCCCCTCCTCTTCCTCCTCCTTCACATCAGGCTGGGGAGCATCAGTCTTTTTATACCCTGCGTCAGCTGGCTGCTTCTGCAACAAATCAAGTGGATATGAAGCAATGTTAAATGAGAGGATCTGAAGCAGATAAATAAAAATAAAAAATAAAAAATAAAATAAACAAATACAAAACGACCACGTTGGATTTACTTTTCCATTACTAGAATTCACAGCACTAAACAATTAACGACAAAACCAAATAATTCTATTATTTTTCTTCCATAGAATGTACAGGTTGTCGTGAAGCGCAAACCTAGTGCTCTGTCCTCTGAAATCAGAATGTGGGATCAAAAGGTAATTTAGGTATGAACATTGTTGAACCAATAAGCCCTTCTAGAAATCTGGTTAGGAGGTTCACTGAACAATGAAGTATTATTTCAAAGCAGCAACACAATACCCTATACAAGACATTCTTGGTTTCATAAACAAAGAGTGAGGAACAACAGTGTGGACACTGTGTAACCAATATGAAGGTCGATACTTCAAGCACCATTAGTAGAAATAGAAAATAAGTATCTGGTTAAATACTGGACCCTAGTTCTTGGTTTTGTGTAACCCATGGATATCATGTCCATGTGCCCGTTACCAGAAATAGGACATATACATACATTGTAAGCTAATCTTGCAGCATAAAGATAGTGGGAACAAATATGACTAAAGACCTTCATGTAAAATGTATAATTTACTTGGCTTAGAAAGATAGCCAACTCCAGTCTTCAAGGGACACCAACAGGTCAGGTATTCGGGATATGCCAGCTTCAGGACAGGTGGTTCAATCAGTGGCTGTCATGACGGTGCCACCTGTGCTGAACAGGGATATCCCCAATACCTGGCCTGTTGGTGACCCTTGAAGACAGGAGTTGGCTATCTTTCTAAGCCAAGTAAATTATACATTTTACATGAAGGTCTTTAGTAGGAGTAGGCCACACGTAGTGTATACAGTCATCTGTGTTGACAGTTTGCATTAGTATGTAGTCTGAGTTCACCTGGTTATTGAATGCCCACAAATAAAAATATTGCATTGCCATTCCCAATTCACCCATGTACTACCCTCATGCCATAAGTTACCTTTCCTGAACAGCAGAACAGTATGACCAGGAAGACTGGCAGAGCCACAGTCAGGATGTAGACAACCCAGAGCCAGGGTCTCTCCTCGGCAGCCGCCATCATTTGTCCCACAACACCAGGCTGAGAACAAACCTTCATTATAAACTGCAGAAAAACTAGTAACCCCCAGGAGAAATCCTTCAGATGGAAGATTTCACAGACACTGACCCTTATAAAAACAGAACACCGAGAGCCATCATATCTGTATATGTCACAATGTTGTTCCAAAATGTACATCAGAAATCTACAGGTAGTGTTGCTACCTAATTGCTTGTTTTACTGCCAAAAGAGTAACTTGACAGCAGCAAGGAGGCAGCAACCGCATTCAAGTGCTGGCCATGGTATTTTAGCATGTGTGTCTCGGACTCAAATAGAGGGCGGAGCTTTAACTACTCAACTAAATGAAACTAAGAAAAGAAGCTTTGGCGATGCAGCTAAAACTGAAATTACATAAGACGACAAATGCAGAAACGGACAAAATGGCAGCGAGACGTCACATGGATCTAAAACTAGCTAGATGTCTTGCTATAAAAAAGGATAGATTTGTTTAATCCAGCTATTTTTTTCTAGCACAAACTGTAATGTTCCATTAGTTTAAACTTCTCCAGTGATTTCAAGAAGGTTTCTAAAAGTTGAGCTATATCCCAGTCTTGCCAACACGAAATAAAGAACAGGTCTTTGTTGTTGGAAGCATGCAAGCTCCTACCTCAGAAGCCCCATCAGCTGCCTTTTTCAGGCCCCAGCCATCATTAGCCCAGTCGTCTGCTACAGCTCTGTCTGAGCACACAATGAAATTGTCGAAGAAAATGTCAGAGGTCATGGACCACAGCTCAAGCCCTACGGCGATGAAGGGAGTCATCTTGAACGGTTCCAGATCCTCAAAGAAATCTGGGTTTGAAATCTTCCGTGGTTTCCAGATGCCCTGTAAGGAACATAGGAGAAAGTTGGTTGGTGGTGCCAAAACTATGCCATCTAGCAACTAGATGACTATGCTTTCAGATGTGTGTTGTATCATTGCCAAGGGTCTTCAGTATACACTGTCAGGATAACGAATAACTTTGCCAATGGACAATCTTGATGGTGCCACCATAATACTACATGTTCAGGATAGCCAGCATTCCACTTTAATTATACACAAAGGGTAAGTAAATAATGTAGTCGGCATAAATCCTGCTATAGTTTTGAAACTGTAAAAGATGTATTTTGCCCCTATTTTTGGTCTGTGGTAAAGAATGAGTTTGTTTTTCTGTACACTCAAAAAAGAACCAGTACTCCAACACAATCTTAGGAAAGATGTTTGCAGTGTCATTCTAAGTTAATAATGTTCAGACAAAAAACAGGAGAGTATTGTGGGAGAAAGTTGTGATGTTGACCGTAGGATTTAAAAAAGAAGTGTATGACAAGAAGCCAAGATGCCCCTTCTATACCCGACCATGTACTGAAAAAGAGAGACTGAAAATTCCTGCAATTTCCATCTATTGTGCCAACACACAAAGTGAAATATTAGCGTTTGCCGAGTAAAGTTCTCACCTGATAGCTGGGATTATCAATCATTGGTGCCTTCCATTTGCCTTTGTAGTTCGGGTTATCAATAGTAGGGCGCTGCCAGACTCCGCATCCAGGAGCAGCCTCACATTTAGGGTTTGCCACCTGAGGTGCTTCCCACTCCCCATCCATATCTTCATCCCTATTGAAGGGATTAAAAAAAACAAAAAAAAAACAGGTTCAGCGGCGGGCCGAGGTCAATAGTTGCAGCTCCACAACGAGCAGAAAACAAAAAGGGGAGCATAGAAAATTCCAGAGGTCACCTACCAATCCTCTGGCTTCTCTGCGTCAGGGTCAGCAATGTATTCAGGTTCATCATCCAGCCAACCTTCAGGCTTCACAGCACTTTCATCAGCGGTCTTTGCAGGGGCGTCCTCATCCCTGAAAGCATGACGGTTTAAATAAAGATTAGAAAGCAAAAAGCATGGGAAAGATGCAGAAATGTTTGCTGAAGATAAACTGTATTAGATGACTGAGATCAAGAGATGGACCACAAGAGTGAGAAATGGAAACTTGTGTCTGTTGAGCTTTTAATGTAATCCCAAGTTTGAGCAGCTGTGATAATTTTTTTATTTTGTACATTGTGAAATAAACCCCCAATGAATATATTCACACAAAATCCTATTTTACATGCGGAGAATGCTTAAAGGGGCAACACTAGAATCTATATGCAAACTTTCATTATCAGTTTTCTTCCAGGATACATTTAAAATCTACATGATGGATAAAGGGTGCCAAATACAAGGCTGATCAGATCATGTGCTGCACTCACACATGGGAAGTTTTTAGAATATGGTGTCATTTAAAATGAACTCCGGAAACTATTCCCATGGAGCAACCTAAACGTATGTCATGGTAGAAAAGAAGGAAGGATCACACCATAACAGATTATATTTCATATCGGCAGAAGTGTTAATATATGCTCCAGAGAAAACAATAACCCTAACAGTGTATACAATTTCAGGTCACCACGAGTAGTTCCTATGTAACAAACATGCCATTGTGCTTAACCACCACAAAGCGCCAATTTAAATGCGTCTACGTTGCTCAATGCTGATAATTAGGAATTACTGATCCTCGTCTCACAGGCCACAATAGACAGGTCTTTTCAAAACAAAATTAACATATGTTTCTATGACCAGACTATATAGATCGGTGCTATGCTAGTATTGTCTCCCTAAAAATGACTCCCTCTATCAGAGAATAAGCTATTTAAAGTCCCCCCCACCAAAAAACAAACAAAAAAACTTGCGAGTCTTACCAGTGGGGTGTGGCGTCTCCCAGCATTCTCCTGCTTCCCCCCCCCCTGCAAATTCCGTGTCTCCCCAGTAACATGGCTGCAAAGCGTTAAATGACAGCATTGCCATGACATCGGGACTCTACGCAGCGTCAAGTTGTCATGGCAATGCAGCGTCATTTGACACAGCACGGCCATGTTTACGGGAGTTACAGGGGAGACATGTTGCAGGGAGAAAAGCAGGGAGACGCCGCCGGTAAGTCTCTCGAGTGGGTAAAATGCACTCGCCTCAGATGAGTGCATTTGTCGAGCCCCGATTATAGGTATAGCTATATCGCTTGGGCCACCTACCCATTGGCACTGTATTTCATATGAAAATCTTCACTGGTTATATACAACTCCAACTGTCTAAAAACTAGACCTGTTTATCAACTAGAAAAGATTCCAGAAAGAACAAAAGCGGACCACTGCTGCAATGCAAAATTGGGGCTGAACACGGAGTGATTAAAATAAAAACACCTTTATTGCATGGTGTTCAAAGTGGAGTGCAGGTAGAAAAACTCAAAAGCGTTTCACGCATAGCCTAGGGACTTGTTCCTATTTTGTTGTACTGTTTATCAACTAAGCATAAACATCAGGCTACTAGGAGTTACTCTGTTTATATTCAAGTAGGACCTCTTTGCTGCAAGTGACCTACAAATGTGTATATGTATTAAGCCAGGACCAAAACCGGCCCTGTTTGTTCTGCATTGATTCAAGCTAAATAAAATTCCTTGAGCCTGTCTGCTTCATTTGATACACAAGGGGCCATGCTCCGAGTGAACAATGCCTTTGCTGAACCTCTGTGTGTGGAATACCACAGTCTTAAAAACGAGTCCTGTTCACCGACAGTTCATGCTCAAACATTCGACCCCCTCATACCCCAGAGGGGTCTTCTCGCCCCTAAGTGACAAGTGTTCATGGTAAACCCAAGATCGGTATTCTAGGGATTATTCCAAAAGTGTCCATACAGCTACACCCTCTGATTACACCTACGTGTTCATACCACTTGCAAGCGTGGTTATCACCTTAGACTAAGGACGCGCGTATAGTGTAAAGCAAGCAAACTATTTTTAATATGCACAAGTTTATATGATCACCTATGTAATCTGAATTGTCATGAAACTTGTTCTCAGACTGGTGAAGGTAACCAGATGACCCTGGGATGTATAGCCAACAGTTTTCTTGAATTGTAACAATTCTAGATTTATTTAAACAATGAACCGTTTATTTTTGGACATTGTACCAACATGTCAAAGTCACAAGCCAGAATACTACAAAATAAACGTGAGCATAGGAACATTAGTGTTCGTGCTGCTTGCCACGAATGTGGCTTTCCCCCCCCCTCCCAAGAGATGGGAAGGAAGGTCCAAGAGTATGGTTATGGGATGAAATGGTCTGCAGGGTTCAAACGCCATAGCAATGCTTTTTCGCACATACCACCATGGATGGAACATCTAAACACTTACCAGTCTTCAGGCTTCACAGCATCAGGGTCGGGTACTTTGGGTTTCTCGTCCCAATCATCAGGCTTCTGGTCGTCTGGATCCTCTATCTCGCTGGGAGGATTAACAGGGGGGTTCACGTCAGTCAGCAGGTTTCCGCTGTTTACAACGTTTTGGTCAATCAGGATTTCGTAACTGTTGTCGGGATTCATGACTGTATTGATTGGGGAGAAGAAAACATAGGGTTTAGGAACAAATAGCTGGAAACTGAATAAAGGGGAACATACAAGAGTGACTGCGATGTACAGACACTTCAATCCACCAACACACCTTAGAATTGGTCACCTTCTTATAATTGCTGCAAACCACTGTAAAATGCTTGAAGTCCCCACACCCCTCAACTAAGTGAGGTGGAGGAATTACTCAAGAGTTTGTATTACGTACAATTTGAACAAATGAGACAAGAAAAAAAGGGGGATGGGGGAGCACCGGTAGAAGGCTGGTAAAACCTAAATGGTCGTATAATGTTATATGACAATATGAAGGGTTTTGTGTGTGTAAAATAATTGTTAACACTCACACGGCCTTGTGCGAATGCTGTCGCATCAAGGTATCTTTAAGACTCCCTTTTCTTTCTTCTTCCTTCTGTCGTCTCCTTTCTGTCTTCTGGATTTTTCCTCGCCACCCTGCGTCTGTATCTTTCTTCTCCTACTTCTTTGATGTTTATCTCGCCCTCGGAATAAATATATACACAAAAATGTGTGAGCGAACTGTGATTTTATCAGGGAAGGTATCTGGATATATGTTAAAAATATATATAAAACACTCACACGGGCGTGTGTGCGTGCGCTCTAAGGGATGGTCACTTGGTCTTTCAGGGGCAATCCCACTTCTTAAAGTAAAGTATAAGCTCTTGGTCTCCAATACACAGCAGCAGCACGATGTAAGCTCTCAGAAGGGCTTTTCCAATAGTCCTGATTTCCCGGGAACACTCTACTTCCAGGTCAAAGCACTGTCCTACTGCAGGACTATTGGAAAAGCCCTTCTGAGAGCTTACATCGTGCTGCTGCTGTGTATTGGAGACCAAGAGCTTATACTTTACTTTAAGAAGTGGGATTGCCCCTGAAAGACCAAGTGACCATCCCTTAGAGCGCACGCACACACGCCCGTGTGAGTGTTTTATATATATTTATATATATTTTTAACATATATCCAGATACCTTCCCTGATAAAATCACAGTTCGCTCACACATTTTTGTGTATATATTTATTCCGAGGGCGAGATAAACATCAAAGAAGTAGGAGAAGAAAGATACAGACGCAGGGTGGCGAGGAAAAATCCAGAAGACAGAAAGGAGACGACAGAAGGAAGAAGAAAGAAAAGGGAGTCTTAAAGATACCTTGATGCGACAGCATTCGCACAAGGCCGTGTGAGTGTTAACAATTATTTTACACACACAAAACCCTTCATATTGTCAGGAAAACCCTTCATATTGTCATATAACATTATACGACCATTTAGGTTTTACCAGCCTTCTACCTACCGGTGCTCCCCCATCCCCCTTTTTTTCTTGTCTCATTTGTTGAAGGATCCTGGGTAGATCCTTTATTGGGGTCTTTAGAGTCACAGGCGGAAAAGAAGCAGAGGGATACCTTGCCCACCACCAAGGTTGCTATTCCCCCCTTTACTATACCCACCATCCCCCTAGGTAGCGCCCGGGTTTTTTGTTCTCCGTACAATTTGAACAAGCAAGAAAAAAAAAAAAAGTTTCCAAATGAGTGCAGCTGCAGCACTCAACCTATAGTTCTGGGGTGGGCAGCGCCAGTCCTCGAGGGCCACCAACAGGTTTGGTTTTAAGGATATCCCTGATTCAGCACAGATGGCTGCGTCTGACAGCCACCTGTGCTGAATCAGGGATATCCTTAAAACACAAACTGTTGGTGGCCCTCGAGGACCGAGTTGCCCATCCTTGCAATAGTGCTTAATTCCAGCCTGTGTCTTTTAGACAACTTGCTTTTTCACAGCAAACGGTCAATAAAATGTTTCAAAACCATTCTGACCACAAACAAACATTGTACAAAATATGCAAAATCAACATTCTCCCCCAACTAACACACCCCCCCCCCCCCCACACACACACACATTTTGTTCACGTCCAAAGACCACCCTGTTCCCATTTTGTAAAGAAAAAAAAAATATGGCGGATTTAATCACCACATAGATTAAAAACATTTGATCAAGCATTGCCATGCATTATGCTACAGCTTGTGGCTTGGGCTTGACTGCCACAAAACAAAGCCCCGAGAGAACATAACCATGAGCCAACCATCTTACATTTTATTATGTGTAGATAATACAAGAATATACAAAATGGCACGGTATACTTTTGTTTACATCATACTCGTGATTGAAATGACTGACGCATGGGCAGGGTGTAGTCTATACCAGGTGTGCACAAACTTTCCCCGCTGCACTCACTCTGCCTGCTCGCGGCCCCACCTTACCTAGTCTTCAGCATCGCGTTACCATGATGACACTTCACCGAAGACAAGGTAAGGGACGTTGCAGAGACCACACACGATTCCACCTCATTAATTTAAATGCCTTGGGGGAAGAGTGCAGGGCCTCTGCAACCACCGTGCTCCACCCCCCTGAAAATGTTTGTGTCGTCGCCCCCCCCCCCCCGTTTGCACACCCCTGCTCTATACAGTTAACTGAAAAATCAAGTTGCAAAAACCAAGTAAAAAAAACATGAAATAATCAACCATCCCAAAAATACAAGATTTCCACTGAGGTGTGCCATGCTGTTACCTAGAGTGAAGAGGTGGGTCTTCTTGTCTGTAAAGTAAGATTTCAGGTCTGCATCTGGCCGCTTTGCATGTTTCTCCTCATACTCTCCGGTCTTGGGGTTCTTGTGACGGAAGATGAAGTGCAGTTTGTAATCCTCACCACACTTATCAGGCCCGAACATGACGGTGTAAGGAGTTTTATCATGGAACAGGTCCTAAAGAAAGAGCGGTAATGAACAAGTTTTACAAGGACGACATATTTTCAGGGTTCTGTGGTAGACAAACCTACAATAATGTTTCAGAATTATAGTCAGAATATTTTACCACAAATATATAACCTTTCCTCAAAATGCATAGGCACTATCGCAGCTTAATGCATAACCCCTCTCCTTTGAGTAACAGGGGATCCAATAAAGCTTATGGTTATAAATGATAATTCTTAATACCATGAACAAGCAATAGACCGCACACCATGGACAGGGCTAGTCCAGGCTTTGCATTACAGCAGCAATTTTGAATCAGGGTTCCGTGAGCACGAGCAACTCTCCCAGCTGTAATAGGCCCGGCAGCTCCCAAGCTCAGCAGCAGCAGCAGCTGTTATCCTTCCTCTCCCTGCTTCTGCCGACGCCGGAAGTCTTGTCAACTTCCGGCTGACAGGAGGAAGAGGAAGGATCGGGTATGAGAACGGGCGCGGGCACCGATGAGAGGGGGAGAGCGCGGGCGCATACATACACGAGAGGGGGAGAGTGCGGGCGCACACCGAAGAGAGGGAGTGAGAGCGGGAGCATACATATAGACACATACACGAGAGGGGGAGAGAGTGGGCGCATACATATAGACACATACACGAGAGGGGGAGAGAGCGGGCGCATACATATATACACATACACAAGAGAGGGGGAGAGAGCGGGCGCATACATATATACATACAAGAGAGGGGGAGTAGCGGGCGCACACGCGCGGGCACCGAAGAGAGGGGGAGAGCGCGGGCGCATATATCGAAGAGAGGGGGTGAGAGCACGCGCATAAGAGAGAGGTGGAGTGCGTACAGTATACACACACGCGTAAGGGAGAGACGAGAGGGCATTGGGGTTCCCCAGAATGTCAATCTAATTCTGTGGCTGAAAACCACGGCACTATATATGGATGCAGAGCACACTCACCAGGTTCTGCTCTGGAGACTTTGATAGCAGTTTCACATATGCTCCTCCACACTCTATTCCACTTTGAAAATTGACTTCATACCTTAATAGACCAAAACAAACACTTTATTAGACAGAGTATTTAATTTATTAACAACCAAATGCAAATTACAAAGCAAACTATCGCCATGCCAAACGTGAGAAGTGGCTTACTGGTAATGTTTCTGCCTTTGAAGAACATGGGTTGAATCTCAGTGTCCATTTCTTGTGAGATTGGGCAAATCACCTAATCCCCCCTCGTGCCTCAAGCACCAAAACTAGATTGTAAACATTTCTGATCATGGACACAGCACTTGCAAAGTTCTATGTACAATGCTGTGCATGTTGTCAACAGTGTGTACACGCTTAATATATATTATAACTGTAACCAAAAAGAGAACAAGGCAACTAGGTACATTTCAAGGTACGCTTCGTCAAAGGAACAAAACTGTTTTAAGAAATAAAGTTTAACAAACTCATTTTCATAAATTACACGTGCAAAGGTGATCACAGTGTAAAACAGGGGCGCACAAAGTTTCCTTCATGCGCCCCGTCTCCTCTCCAGCTCAAGCCACCCGCCCCCTTCAAATTACATTGCCGGGTCATGTGACGTCACCCGCGTCGTCATTTGATGCCGGGTTGCCATGGAGACGCGTCGCTGGAAGGCAAGTTAAGAGTACAGAGACCTCGCGTGATCCCCGGCATTTATTTTAAATGCCGGAGACCTCGCGTGATCCCCGGCATTTTAAATGCCTTCGGGGAAGCGCGGGGGGCCACTAACAGCCGCGCCCCTCCCCTACTTTGCGCACCCCTGCTGTAATGGGTACAGAGCTATGAGGGTAGTACCAGTAAATTAAAAGAAGGTCACCACACTCACTGCACAATCAAGGGCTTCTTATCAAAGACAAATGGTTTCTTCAGTTTGCCGGCAATAGCATGATGCTTGGCGCGTGACATCAGCACAAGTCCTTTGTCCCCTTGGAGTTTCGTTTCTTTCATGTCAGCCACTTCCCATTTACCTGCAAAAAAGCAATAAAGACTAAATGAATGACCTCTTGCCTGCTTTGTCAAGGAAGTAACACGACACCTTCAGCAACTCACACACAGAAACAATACAGATTACAATAGCTATTCAAAATGTCATCTGCTAAAAATTGCATTCTTTTTCTACCGAGCATATATTTAGGCTACATAAATCTACAGCAATCTCTCATTAGCCAAACGTAATAAGACTTACTGTAGTTGTCTTTACAAGCATTTTGCAAACAAAACCCGAGAAAGTATTTTCTTGGGACGAATGTTTTTCCAGTTCCAAATTGTAATTTGCACAAGAAGCTCTTACTTCATTAAGCTTAACTGTTTTTGCATGCAAGATTTATTAATAGGGGGGATGAATCAATCTATCAACTTTAATAAAATAAAAATACCTGCTCTAACCTGTACTGCATTGTGTGGTGAAAGTCAGAGGGGTGCCATCAAGGATTAAATCAATGACCTCACTATATACAAAAGATCCCTTAGTACGGCGGGATCACTGCCAACAGGATGTGCTAAGTGAACCAAGTGTGTGCACACAATTGCTGTCAAGTAAAGCCTCTCTAAAAAGGCTAAATTAATACGAAAGGTGCATCTTGGAGGCTTCACTTGACAGCAATTGTGTGTGCACTTCGTTCACATAGCACGTTGTGTTGACGGCAGTGATCCCGCAGCACTAATTCAGCAGAGGTCGTCTCTACCAGAATAATAGTATTAATTTTTACTTGTTTGCAACCTGCACCATTTGATTTGGTCTTCTTAAATGTTACGTTTTAATCAGAGGCAGGTCTTAAGTGCACCATATGGGATCTTACATACTGTATATAGGGAGGTAACCTTTTGATAAGCATGGTTACATTTAGACAAGTTATTTTAAGCTTCTATGCATGGCATTACTAAGGAGGGAATCTTTTTTCCTTAGGGAAGATTGCAGCCTTTTGTTGGTTTGCAAAAGTCTATAAACAGTAACCAAATATCAATGGGATGTTACACATTTTCCCTGGATCAAAATACTGTAAACGCCAATATAGGTTAAGTATCGGTCGTCTATATTTTAGCATAGGTTGAACTTGATGTCTTTTTTCAACCTATATAACTATGCAACTAGGCACAGAGCATGCAGAAGTTCACTAATAAGCAACATGAACATAAAATGGGTTTAAAAAACAAACAATTAGGGATTGCATAGAAAAAAATAATGAAGCAAAATGTCATGTCTGTTCTTTAAACTGTCCTTAAGTGAATTGACCTAAAGGTTGCAATAATGCCTTTTTACTTTGTAAACTAGTATTTAGCCACTTGAATGTTTGATTGCAAAGATTGCGATAACATACCTAAAATAAATCTCAACATAAATCCTGCCTCCCAAACGCGTTATTGAAAATAGGATCTTGAAGTAAACAGCAGTCTCCACCTATGCAATGCTGATTGTGTGATGCCTGCTTAGTGTCCCTCTAAACCTGACCAAGCAGTAATCTCTCTCATTGCAGCACTCATTCTCAAAGGTGTAAAATGTAAGTCAAATAGGAACATAAGGACCATTAAACAGCCGAGTGTAAAATTCTGCATACAGCTCAAATCACTTGAAAAATTATACAGCTACAAAAGGGTTTTAGAATACGTCTTATTTTTGCTTCATTGTTGTGTTCAGTGAATA
Organism: Ascaphus truei; assembly: GCF_040206685.1. Taxonomy (NCBI): domain Eukaryota; kingdom Metazoa; phylum Chordata; class Amphibia; order Anura; family Ascaphidae; genus Ascaphus; species Ascaphus truei. The sequence continues at coordinate 271,257,573 of NC_134487.1, read as the reverse complement.
CCTATAGACTGAGTACTCTGCATGGAGTAACGATTACTTTTGACCATTAGAGCAACAGGGAGCTAATCCTGCAGTGAAGTGAAGCATTTATAAAAGACATAGATAAGAAACAGTCAATGAGGTCTGTTGAGCGAGTGAAAGCTCATCATCCGAGAAGGGATACAACTCCTTACCATCATACTTGGCTATGTCTTCATCCGTGTCATCTTTCTTTGCCTTGGAGAGAATCCACCTAGAAAATAGTTCGAGTTTAGAAAACACGGCAGCACACACGCGGAATTCTACAAAGCAAATGCAAGAACTCAAGTTTCGGGTTTTGCGGCAACACTCAAAGTTAAGATTTTAAATAAAAAACGGGCACCATTGGCATATACTGGGGCTAGCTTATTTGCAGCATGACATTTTAAAAACAAAATGATAATGAAGTGTTGGTCACATTAACATAATTGAATATGTCAAAGTGGACAATTAGGTGGCATCCATAACTAAAGATGTAATGGTAAAGTGTGGTGTCTACCTAGATTTTGTTCTTGTCCAATGCAATTGAAAAGTGCTTGTGGTATCAAATGTATAAATAGATAGGCAGCAGGCCTTCTGTTGGGTTAGGAATAATCAAAATGTAAGTCGAGAAAATGGTTTAACAATCGGGAACGCTATACAAGTCAAAGATAAATCTGTTCTCTTCCAAGGAGGAAATGTTAGGAAGTCGTGGGTGCCTTTAGGACCATATGTCTAGGTTTCACCTTAACTCTGTACATTGCGCAGGCAAACACTTCCAATGTGCTTTAGTTCGCTTCATGTCCATCTGGAGTCCGTCATGCAGACCCAGAGAACCATAAAAGGGGGACAACCTATGTACCATTTTGTGATTCATCGAAAGGCAAGAATGGTAAAGACTATTGGGATCCTGTCGGGATGGAAGACAAAATCCCAAATTCAAACTGCTAAGAGTATTAAATGACTAAAATATTTGTTGAAACTGAAAGCATCAAGATTTAGTGTCTCAAAGTTGATTCTTACCCTTCCAAAGTGCCTTTGTCAAACGATTCTGCAAAATAGACCTCACCAGTTGGGACTGGAGCTTTATAAGTAACCTAAAGAAAACAAGCAAACAATCCATTAACATCCATACTATTAAGCTATTCAATACAAAAGCACAAGTTCCAGAGATCTAAACATTTTAATTGCGCGCGGATTGAAAAGTATCTTGGTCAAGTTAGATTAACCCAGTAATGTAAGCAACTCTTGCCAAACTAGTTTTATTAAAAACAGCTGTGCCCACTTGTTAAACTACACTGGAATTTCAATAAAAGTTAGTCACCCTGTCTTAGGTACGTTAACATTTATTCAGGGTCAAACCTTTTAGGCACTAGAAGATGAAGAGTTAATGGCTGGGCAAATGCGTAATGGTGCAAATATAAAAAGCTTCCCACTATGCAGTTTACCAGAGCGAAAAAAAAAAAAAATGCTTTACAGACAACCACCCACTATTAAAAGCTCATATCAGAGTTGCACAAATGCTGTGTATATATAATTTACCAAAACAGAAAACCTTGGATTGCAGATACTTTTCTTCACATAGATCATGGTCAACACTGATAAGAATAGACACGTCTAGGGCACCACTGCCAGTTCTCAGGCATTTAAATGTTACCTATGTGCTGTGTGTAACACTTGAAGTCAATAATGCATAATAATGCTGTTTAAAGCACTAGTAAAGCTTGAGACATCGACATTATGAAAATGGCGCTACAATAACAGCCGTTTCATCCAGTGGCTGATCAGCAACTAGTGACCATCTAAATACCCTAAAAATAAAAAGTGCAGTTCAACTTCACCAACACAAAAATGGTATCTTTAGAAATGTTCTTTACTTTCATGCTATTAAACATCTTAAAACATTTTAAGCTTTGTAAATTATAAATATATTTTAGGGATAAGAGTAACAAAGCATCATAATTTATACTGTAGTGATCAATCTCACAAAAAATAATTATCCCACAAAAAGGTGAATCATTCACCAACGGGGATAACTTATATGGTACATCAATATTTCACTGTTTGTCACTATAACCAGATTTACTGTATAGCAAAATTACACAAGCAATTCCTAATTTAACTGGGCCCTTTATAAACATCTTTTTTTCAGTATGGAAATGACCACTCAAGTCACTCCTTAAATATCTCTTAATTACAAATGGACTCATAAGAAAATGTACGTGGCACAAAATGACCTAAATCTACACAAAGTGGCAAAAACAAAAATGCATGCGTCTTCACAGTACTGACAGCCACAAACTGTTTTTGATGGAGCCAAGATAGGAACTCTGTTCTCAGAGACGTTGTCAGACCTTGGGGGCTGGAGGTGGTGTGCTGGACTCCGGCTTTAATGCGTCGGGATCATCAATGAGATCATCCAGGTCATCATCGATGTCCATCCCGTCATCATCATGGTCGTGATCATGGTGGTCGTGATGGTGGTGGTCATGGTCGTGGTCACCGCCGTGAGCATGAGTAGCCACTACCCCAAGTACCAGGAAGGTCACAAAAAGAAACCACTTCAACTCCATGATCTGGACAGAGGGGGAAAAATAAAATCATAACATTATGTCAGCTCTCCAACATTTTCAAGGTTGTGATAATTTGGAACACAAGCGCTCGGTTTCTGTATGAACACACGCTAAAGTGAAGGCTTGATCGGTAAGGCTCATGTAGAACACCTACGAAGAAATGATGTTGATTTAACAAAATTATCAGGACATGTAAGACATCCAACTCTAAGGATAATTCAGTCACCAAAAGTGTACAAAAATCCCCCAAATGTATTTCTCTAGCTTGCCAGGTAAACAACTGGATGGGTAGCAAATATAGCAATGATAAGTAAGAAAGTCTTGTAGTTCGCTGTAGTGGCACCACATCACTCAGAGCAAATTATAAAGAGCCCCATTCAAATCTGCACTTAAACTGATGCCAATATTAAAATATTGCTGAACTGTTTTTCGGCAGAACAGATTAGGCACTTATTTATAGACCATTTATATTTGTGATGCAGGCTTGTAGGTCCACGTTTGCCCATTTCATAAAGCACACTGCCAATGGTGTCTCGAACAATTCGCCGCGGCCGTTTCACTGCCAAAACATTTGGCCATCGCAGGTAATCCAGCCCCTAAATGTAACCCCTTACAATAAAAACCCTATCCACATACCTTAAATTGTAAACCGGAACACCTACCACAGGGGCAAAACTGCAGCGGCCAATTGTACCTTTCTGCTGCCAATGGTACTAGAACAGGGGTGCTGAACTACAGTCCTCAAGGCCCACCAACAGGTCAGGTTTTCAGGACATCCCTGCTTCAGCACAGGTGGCTCAATCAGTAGCTCAGTCAAAGACTAAGAAGCCACTTGTGCTGAAACAGGGATATCCTGAAAAACTGACCTGTTGGTCGCTCGAGGACTGGAGTCTGCTACCCCTGTACTAGAACATGTAAATCCTTCTGTATACACACATTTCAAACATATTTTGAATATAAAAATCACCTCCAACGGTTACAAACCAGAGTTCTGTTCAATGAGATAAGCCTATAGATGTTACTCTAACATACACATGGGCTGTAATAGGGTCCCGTCTAAAATGCACAAAAAAGGTCAAGATAGTAAACACAAAGTTATGTTTATTCTGAGTTTCCATAAGTATTTAATGCAATTCTGTCAAACTACATAAAAACTAAGCTTAAAGATACAGCTAAATATACAGGACAGTTGCAGACATCCAGTAATGAAGGGGTTATTTACTGGAAACTACAATAGCTCCCAGCTTGTCACCATGACCATATACTGCATCAGCAAAACTCGTAATGAGTCAAGGTGCACTTTATTTTTGTTTTTTAAATACAGTATATGGCGCATTTCTTTGCCTTTAATGAAAATGAATTACCTGTGCCAATCGATCAGGGACTAGCCTGGTCTGTTCACCAAATGGCTGTGCACTCAATCCTTCAGTCAGTGCAACAGCTACAATATAACCACCTATGAGTTACATTCTCTATTGTTACAGCTTTCAGCTTAGCCAGTCTCCTGCTGGGAACACTGCAAGAAATCTGTTTGTGATCATTTGTTGCAAAGACCTTGCACTGCTGGGGAATGTGCTATAGCAACCAGGATGCTCGGTATATTAAAACTCATTAAATATAGCATGAAGAGTAGATTTTTTTTAAATTTAAATGCAGTCGATATTACTCTAAAAACATCTATTCGAGATCAAAAAAGCCGAACAGAGTAAAATAATGCTGGTGTACAGACTAGCAATCTTACCAATCATAAACAGACAAATGACAACTATTTACTTTGTTAAGCTCTCAGTAACTGGCTGGGTAATCAATATGCAGCTCTCCCAATGCGGAGATGCTACAACGCACATTGTTCACATGCCTCAGATAGAGGTTACGTTTTCGGTCTCTATTTGACAGAATTTTAAAAAGAAACTTCCGAACGGGGAATCCATAATGTTCAAGCAAGCACTCTTATGAAATGACAGAGCCAATTCCAAAAAGTTAGTGTGTGTATTTATTTAAAAAAACAAAACAAACAAAAAACACAATAATGTCTTTGTTTTAGGTAACAGGTATATTATATGGACTTAGTGGACATGTTAATCTGTACGTTCAGTCGTCTCACTAAAACCTACTGTACAGGCATACCCCGCATTAACGTACGCAATGGGACCGGAGCATGTATGTAAAGCGAAAATGTACTTAAAGTGAAGCACTGCCTTTTCCCCACTTATCGATGCATGTACTGTACGGCAATCGTCATATACGTGCATAACTGATGTAAATAACTCATTTGTAACAGGCTCTATAGTCTCCCCGCTTGCGCACAGCTTCGGTACAGGTAGGGAGCCGGTATTGCTGTTCAGGACGGGCTTACTGGCGCATGCGTGAGCTGCTGTTTTGCATATTGAGCGAAATGTACTTACTCGCGAGTGTACTTAAAGTGAGTGTACTTAAACCGGGGTATGCCTGTACTTGTGAAATAATGAACACATACACAGTTCTTTGGAGGTGTATGGTCCACCCTGTGGAGATTCTTAGCGCCTTACCAATTAACAAAAAGTTATAATACACGTCAGTGTTTGTCTAAACTTCACCATCTACTGACGAGGTAATGTGTATGGCTGGCAGAAATAAGAGAAATGTGTATTATTTCTCACTAAAGAATGTGCACTCTGTTTTGCTTCCTAATAAGGGAACCTTGTTAATGTCAGATAATGCATTATCTGAAAGAGCCCAGCACATGGCTTTATAGATTTAGGCTACGGCCCCAGTCTGCCCTGCTGCATGCGTGCTTGGCGGCATAACTGCCCTGCCATTGGCTGCGCACCGCCACGTGACCATGTCACAGCACAGAAAGACTATTCTCGTCTTCTCTGCCAGCGTGCGTGTCGTGTCACAGCACTTTGTGTGCCCACACACAGCCACTGGGGCCAGCCCCATAGAGGGCAGGGCTGTGGTTTGTGGCAGGCACGCCATAGTGTACACCGCGACATAGCCTTAAAACAAACTAGGTCACAGAATGATATTGATCTCATTTATCTGGCAGCTTGCTATGAATGCTGAATTGTAATCTAGAGAATATTGGAGCCCAATCCTTTAGCAATGTACACACCAATAAATGTACCTATTGGGTATGCAGCAGCAGCGCTAGACACAACCGGGTTTAAACTAATGTTCGGCTTTGACACTTTTTTCTGTTGTTCATAATTAGAGGGAAACAAGCTTATATAAGCAAATACGGTTGTAGAAGCCCTTAGGGGTTAATTTCCAAGGTCTCCTTAAAGTCTGTTTGGTAAACTTAAAGAAAATGTGTCATTTTATTTTCTTGCACAATTATCAAGCTGGTTTAGAAACAAGAAAAAAGCTGTATATGAAGTCTGTTTTTACACAAAACTTAATGTGACCAGGAGTGAAGATGCATATTTAATTGAACACTTCAACTGTTTCAGGTATTATAGGTTAAAATCCACATGCACTAGTAGTCACAGAAAATTTCCATTTTCAAAATAACTGTCCCTCAAGCTTCAACTGCAAACACGTAGGGGTAGTGTGTGTGATACTGTGTGTAATCAAAAACAGCCGTTTGCACGTTCATGAATGTAATGATAGTCCCCCACAGATTCCAGGACCGTAGTCATTTAGATCCGGGTGTAGCATAGAACCATACGTGGAGAATGAATACAAAGGGTGTGCGTGGGCAGAACTCACCCAACAACCATGAGTTGAGACAAATGCAGAGAGGCAGCCAACATCAGTGAGCTATGCACCATGTGAATATCCTCAGCAATTGGAATATCTGTACCACTATGCCAAATATTGATGCAAGGATTGAAGGAAAGCAAAAAAGTGTTGAAATTTGCCAAAATGGGGAACTTTAAAATCCCAAACATGTTAACCGTGTAGCCGCTTAAACAAACATTTCACAATCTAGCTCTATACTTTATATCCATTGTTGCCATTGCAATAACCAGATGTCATTGTTTATACTTACTAATTTAGCAAACAATGGATTGTTTCAACATCACATACAAAGTGCCAAAAAATAAAAAAAGGGAGGGTATGGCCTTTTAGGGTATGGGGTTAAGTATCTTTCACCAGTCACAGGCTAAAATGATCATGTCTCAGAGGCTTCCGCTTTGTTGAAAGGGAGGAAAAATCTCAACCGTGCGAGTGCCACGGCCCCTCAAGCAAAATGTGGCTCAGTCCGGAAAAGGAGGAGTTCTCGTCCATTTCCCTGCAGTGCAGATCGCCTACAGCACTCCATAGGAGCACTGCGAGTGCATTACAAAACCACGTAATGGGGTCACTTGATTGCCAGACCACGTGAAGTAGTGGCTGTCTTTGGGCACCCACAGGGTTAAATGTGCAGCTCACCTACTGGCACAAAAGCAGGGGGTCCCAGGAGTTGAACGACAATTTCAGCTCCGAGGACCACCTAATTCCAGAGATATTTACCAGCAAAGGTAGCACAGGTAGTGCCACATTTAAGTCCCTCTTGTCAAGCGAGCCAATAGAAAGCCGCAATGGCTTACAGCGAGGGTTCCTATTAGCCCGTGTGAAGCAAATTGAAACCGTTCCTTTGGCCTCTCTGGAGGGATTGGACTTGTACAGGTTTGAAGCTCAGGAACTGAAATTAAGATGGCTCTTCAGGCCCAGTGCCCATTTATGTAAATAAAATACATTTTAAGTAAAGGGAGGTGGGGGTAAAAAAAAAATGAAAATAAATATGTAACATTTGTAGGGTAGTCTCTATAAGTGAATGAAGATAATTTAGTTAGTATAATATAATGCCCGCATCTACATGCTTTTTCCATTGTCTACATTAAACTACATTCGATATGATTATGATACCAAGAAAAAAATAAAAAAAGGCATAAATAAGGGATGGTTAATGCTCTGCTCCTTTATCTACAAAAGAAGGTCATAAAAATGATGAATAGGTTGGATTAGCAACTATCAAGGTCTAGTTCATTGGAGTCGTTTGCTTCAAAATTGCAGCAAAGACAATTAAAAATAAATAAAAATAAAGTTAAGATTGAAAGGACAGTTTAAGGAATTTAGGGACGCATGCACTAGGTGCTGATATGGGTAATGTCACCCCTTCCGCTGTTAACTCCCATTTTACTTACAATAACACGCACCGGCACTTGATGCATGTGCCCCATAGAATCTGTAGGTCTTGCCGTATCATTTGACTCAGTGGACATGCTTGTGTGTACATTGTCTCCTGTACAGGACTTTTGGCCTCGGCTATAGTAGGCGAGAGCGCGACGGAGCACATGGCGTCGAACGTGCCTGTAGTTTGAGAGATCAGAGGCCTGTAGGATTTGTAAGACGTCTGCGACGGAGAGGCGTGGCCGTGACATGTTCGCCCTCATTGGCTGAAACACGCACGTGACCCAGGCGGCACGCGACCAAATAAAAAAAAAAAATTTTGCTGGCTGAAAAATCTTCCGCTCCGTCGCGCTTCCTCGCGTGCGCACTATGGCCGGCCCCATAGATCCCCTGCATTGTTAGAGTCGCACACGCCGGCGCTCGCTCCATGGCCGCAGCCTTTCCTTTGGATAAGTGCAACAGGTAATCAATACTCTGATGTGGATAGGCACAAATGGCACCATACAATGTGTATAAGGCATGAGGATAACAAAAAAACCTCCCTTTTAAATATATATTTTTTTACATTTTATTATAATTAACCTGCTTTGCTGAGTTGCCATGAAAGTCCTAAGGTGAAATTACACTTTCAAACAGTTTTGACTTTCAAAATATACAAGTGAGCATTTCCCTTTCTGTATGCTCAGCTAAGCTACATTAGTACGACAGATGGCAGCCCAGATACAGATCAAGAGCTCAGTACAGAGAATAAATTACACATTTGGCTCAGCTGTTAATCCACACCCTGCTCCAGGATGGAAAACACATACAACGGGGTTTCTCAAGGGCCACCAATAGGTCTGGTTACGGATCTCCCTGCTTCAACACAGGTGGCTCAATCAAAATGACGGAGCCACTTGTACTGAAGCAGGGATATCCTTAAAATCTAACCTGTTGGTGGCCCTTGAGAACAGCTTACCTACACAATAGTATTGGCCTATGTTATACTAAACTTATCTGGGAACCACCTAGAAAAAGACAATGCTGGAATAATTGTTATTCTCTGGAAGCAATTTAGTAGTATTATATAAAACTGATGCAGTAATCCAACAAAGTGCATTAAAGATTAAATGAAAAAATATTTGATTCACCTGGGTGTACAGGGTACAATAAAACCATGGTGGTCATTTGTGTGAACAGTCAACACAACTTCACAAGGAAAATCAATTGACAGGGGCCAATAGCAAGCGGAGCAGGTCACTTCTAGTTTTGCAGAATATAATTGTATTAGTTATGACAGCAGAAAAGGTCACCTGTATTACCAGAATAAGGAGTGCCATAAACACAGGCAGAACGGATATAGATATAAAAATTGTGTACACACACGAAGGGAAGGAAGAGGGGGGAGGGGGGGAATAAATAAAAAAAGGGATGTACAACTGAGGAAGGATGTGCTACTTTGCCGACCATCATGACATTTTGCATGTAATGCACATACAGCTTGCTTTCTCAACTAGTAAGGGCCTGGTTTTATTTTGATGAAGAATCTTCGCTTTAATGCAGCAGTCTGTGCTGATTTTTTGCATTATGCTTTTCTGTTCTTGCCCTTTCCCAAAGCAGAGTTTTTTTTTTTTTAATACGATGCTCCGTTTAGGAGACCCTAAACGTTTGAAACAGCAAGTGCAAGGGAAGGTTAAAATGAAGCCCTCCCCAGAGACCTCTGCAGTCTAAAGATTATCATGGTAACTAGAGCTAGAGATCAAGAAAAAAACAACAATTTTTAAGGAAAACATGGCCAAATTTGTTATAAAAAAAAAAAAAAAAAAAAAAAAAGGGAGCAGGACATACAGAGGGGCTAGATACAAACCTAGTAGTTAAACTCGTAAAGGATTCTGGGGGAGGAGCTGCAACTTTAATATGTTCAATTGGCTTAGCTTTTTTTTTTGTTGCAGTTTTACAGTTATTTAAAAGAGAAGTCCAAGCGACATGTAAAATAATAATAATAATAATAAAAAAAAAAAAAGACTGAAGCAGGGGGTCACCAGAGCTGAACTGTGTTGATTTCAGCACTGGGGAACCCATGCATCCTGAGATACATACCTCCACAGGGGGTAAAAATAAATAATGTTGCTTGGATTGTAAATCATTTAACTTTCCTTATTTTTAGATGAGAACTTTGTGTGTTAGAGGACTGCTGCTACTTGGCAAGAGGGCGACTAAGGCTGTGTCAGTGGTCGGTGAGACCACACGGAGTGTATGGTGCGGTGACAATGCCTTAAGACAATGAGCGCGGCCATAGACCGCACGTGCGTCAGCGTGATGAGGCGCAAATAATCAGATAAATTTGATTCTGTGGTGCGAAGGTCAGGTCACGTGATCTGTTCGCCCAATGAGGGCGAACCAGCTCCGTCACGTCACGGCCACGTGCCTCCATGTCACAAATCCTGCAGCTAAAACACGGGTGACGTCACGGGCATGGTCGCAAGCACACACTCACCATGGACCCAGCCTAAGGAATCCAAGAGGCACCAGATCATACTGGTTTAGTGCTTCATTTCCCATTCTGTGTTAGGTGGAAGTTGGAGGGCATAGGTTAAAATGGGAAAGGCAGAAACAAACTATTGATTTAATCTGGAATTTGTGATTTTGGTCTCCATTTGGCACAGAAAAATCTTTAGAGGACTAGAAGGTTAAAGCTGCCGTTTAAAAGTAAAAAAAAAAATTCCCATTCAATATGTGCATCAATACAATCTGCACACGGACAAGAGGTTTGTTCAGTTGCCGATCGATCGGCGAAGATTCAGCTCGGGGGTTCATTAAATCACTGTTAGTGCTGCAGATGAGTACCCAGATGCAAAGTTCTGTGTGGAAGATCATGTGACCAGGCAGTAACATGATATCTTTGGTGCACTGCTAGAGAGGGTGCAAGGCTCAAGAGCCAGTTTCAGAAGATGAAGTGAATTTGTAAATGGTTGCGATAGAAATAAAAACGCTTGTTACAATATTTAAAAAATACATAAATATAAAGTCTTTACTTTTTTAAATGCTACAAGTATTTTCTCATAGTACAGAACTGATTAAAAAACATGTAGGATATTGCTTGAACTGCAGCTTTAGTGTTCATAATCTTCTTCACATTTGTTCTCTCCAAGAAGAATTGTGGTACTTTGGAGAACGACAGATATATGAAGTTACGCTTATAAAAAAAAAAAAAAAAAACGCAGAGAACATTTCAATAGTAATAATGCCTGAATCTATGTGTTATTACAAGATCAATGAATCTCTTACTCTTGTTTAACCAAGAAGTATTAAAAGGTTTTTTTTTTCTAGATACTAAAAGCATAAGTTTAAAGGAACATTTTTTTCCCCTTCATCGGTGGGAAACTGGTATCTCTGGAGTTCAACTGCTTTAATAATTTCAGCTACAGGGACCGGTCTAGGACATTTTGCTGTGGCAGGTAATGTATCCCCTACCCCTAATAACCTTAACCCACTACCCTAAAACCCCTAATCTTATGTGCCCCGTAAGCAACCGAAACCCCCAATTTCAACGTTAATCACCTACATCTGAGCCTAAACTGCTAACAGCGGCCGCCACGTGTCCCTTGGCGGCTGTATGGCTATGTCCAATAGTCCCATTCCGCCAGGGACCCCTGGCTACCCAAGATACTTACCTCCATGGGTGCTGCAGTTACGTCTTGCATGTTTCAAGTTCCCCGCGTCAAGGGTCCTCAAAAGGAACCTGCAACTTCCTGTTAGTCTGCTGACGCAGGACCTTTAAACCGCCACACTGCACACCCAGCCAGGGCTGCTACCGGCATGACATACGGAGATCTCGGGAAGCAAGGGGTTCATGGAGCTGAAATTAATGTGGCGCAGCTTCCAAACTATGCACACATAAAAAACCCCACCTAGACAGGGTAACACCGTTAACCTTTATATAGGTTTAGGTTATAGGCTCCACATGAACTCTGCAATTGGCCTGCAAAAAGGATCCCTGTGACTGTTTGGAGCAGGAAGACAACAGTATGACCAGGACCACAATGTAAAATAAAGAACTAGTAAGCAGATTCTCGTTGTCCCCTAAAAAAAAATATTCATATTTTGTTATTATAAATAATAATAAACTCGTATAGCAGATGTCTCAAACTCCGTGCCATTGGTTTTCGGATTCGGTGCCTTTATTCACCGAAACACTCCTTCAGTCTACTATATAAGTAGGGTTTTGCTCCATGAGAGAAGAATCAATGTATGCAGAAGAGCACAGATCTTAAAAGCTAGTTAGGACAAATTGCTTTTTGCATCCACTCCTAGAACGAGGCAGAAAATTAGTTTTTGCGGCTATATGGGAGTCTAAGTGAAGCTCTGGCAAAGCTCATTGTGTGTCAAGTCTGTGGCGGCTATACTTTGTAGACAGGAGGCTTTTTAAGATAAGAATTAATCTAATGAGAAACAAAAAAATAGCCATTGTTAGCACCCTGTGGATATTTCCAGACAATATAGAAAGCCATAACATGATATAAAATAACTGGTAAAGGTGGCTTCAAAACTGAATGGGAAACAAAAGCCAGAACATTTTTTATCTTTATGCTTAAATCTCCCCTTCGAACAAAGGGATCAATAACCTTGAAATAGAAGATTAGTGCTGGAACCTGTATTTTTTTTTTTTTAAACTAACAATGTGTCTTATGTTACATTATATTTTATTCTGGAAAAAAGGAGGAAAAGAAACAATTGTAATTTTTCTGCTACTAAACATTATATGAATTAGACTTCTGATTAAATGCGTCTTTTAGACATTATCTCAATATTATTTTGGTGTAATAGCGACATGTAAGCAGAATTTAGCGTTTGTTTACACCTGCCCATCAATCCCTTGCAGGTTGTCAATACTACAGCAAAATTGACCTGGTCCTCAAGGGCTACCAACAGGTCAGGTTCAAGATATTCCTGCTTCAGAACAGGTTGCTCAGTCAAAGACTAAGCCACCTGTGCTGAAGCAGGGATATCCTGAAAACCTGACCTGTTGGTAGCTCTTGAGGACTCGAGTTGGCTACCCCTGGATTCAAGGCTGCCTTAAAAAAAACTCAACCAGCTTTAAAGTACACTTTAATTATTTGCCCAAAAATTAAAATATAATAATTAGAAGTGAAATTCATTATTCAACAGATCTTTATACAGGTGCGTATAGCCACTTTATGGTAATCAAATCTAGTTATATTAACTCTCCTGTCCTTAAAAAAATAAATAAATAAAACGACTCCCTTCGCTATTTTAAAAGTACAAATCTTACTATATATTTCTGAAAGTGTCCTATGTGTCCGTGTCTGTATGTGTCTCCCTGTGTCCCTCCCCGTGTCCCTAGCGGCAATGTCATTGGACCTTGGGCCAGGCCAATGAGATTGCTCCCTTGGCCCGCCCGCCCCCGCACACCTCTCATTGGCCTGAGGCGGAGTGAAGGAGACACACACACACCGCGGCGCTCATCGGGACCCGCACGCACCTCCTCCTCCGGGGTCTCCCGCGCTTCCCCCCCCCCCCCCCCCGGCGCCGCTACAGTCAGCGGGGTGCGGAGCGAGCGCCCGGGACACAGCGGGGGACTCTCACCTCCCCACAGCTCTCACCACCCATAGGCCACTCCCTCACCCGGCGCTCACCCCCCCCCCCCACACACAGAGCACGCGGCTCTCCCCTCACACAGGCCTCTCCTCCAGCTCTCTCCGCCTCTCCCCGCGGGAGGCGCAGCACCTCCTCACCGGAGCGTCTCAGCCTCTCCGCTGAGGAGGTGGAGGAGGAGGGCGGCCGGTACCAGTAGGAACAGGAGCGCGGCCGTGTGCAAGGTGAGTAAACGCAGGGGAATGGCTTATTTAACGCGTCCAAGACTCACCCTGCCCTTTGACCCCCCCTACCCCCCTGCCTTTTGCCCACCCTGCCCTTTGCCCCCCTTTGCCCTCCCTCCCAATGCCCTTTGCCTCCCCCTCCCAATGCCCTTTGCCCCCCCTCCCAATGCCCTTTGCCCCCCCTGCCCTCCCTCCCAATGCCCTTTGCCCCCCCTGCCCTCCCTCCCAATGGCCTTTGCCCCCTGCCCTCCCTCCCAATGCCCTTTGCCCTCCCTCCCCCTGACCTTTGCCCCCTGCCCTCCCTCCCTCCCCCCTCCCCTTTGCCCCCCCTCCCCTCCCTGCCCTTTGCCCCCTGCCCTCCCTCCCCCTGCCCTTTGCCCCCTGCCCTCCCCCCCTGCCCTTTGCCCCTTTGCGCCCCTGCCCTTTTCCCGTTTGCCCCCCTGCCCTTTGGCCTCTTGCCCCCCTCCCTCCCTCCCTGCCCCCCTCCCTGCCTGCCCTCTTGCCCCCCCCTGCCCTTTGCCCCCCTCCCTCCCCTCTTGCCCCCCCGCCCCTCCCTGCCCTTTGCCCCCCCCGCCCCTTGCCCCCCCCGCCCCTCCCTGCCCTTTGCCCCCCCCCGCCCTTTGCCCCCCGCCCCTCCCTGCCCTTTGCCCCCCCGCCCCTCCCTGCCCTTTGCCCCCCCCCACCTCTCCCTGCCCTTGGCCCCCCACGCCCTTCCACTCCATACCCCCTGCCCTTCCACGCCCGGGCAACGCCAGGTATATCAGCTAGTGTTATATAAACCCAAGATGAGTCCCACATGCTTTACCGCAGTTTCAAAAGGATTAGAATGTCTTCAAACCAGGTAAAGTATCTTTATTTTTTAAAGGCATCTTGCCTGCTGCCCATTGTCAACATAATAATGGCAACATAAATACTTTACTTGTAACAAGGGGAGGGATGATTAAAAGGTTCCACAAACCGCTTTAGCGTGAAAGGATTATGTAAAAGATATATCTATATCTTTATAGAGAGGTATACACTATTAGGTGATACCTTTTTTTATTTGGACTAACAATTTATGTCATAGGACAAGCTTTCGGGATATATAGATATACACTACAGAGAACAAAATCCAAATAAAAAAGTGATGTTCTTGAAAAATTCACCAATCGTCTGTATTTAACCAAATAAGCATATTACTACAATTAATAACTTTGGTCCAAGATTATTTTTTTTATTTTTTAATGGAAATCCAGCCAATGTGCCAATGTAGACATTTATAAGGGTGAATATGCCAGCTTCACACAAATTGGTTTTTACAGGTCTAGGAAAACAGATTCTTGAGACCTGCTTTTCAGGTTACCCAAGGGATAGTCCTAATATTTCAGATTGACTGATGTTAAGCAGCAATCGAAGCAGATAGAACACAGCTCCTGCAAGGTTTTAAAGCACAAGTCCCAGTTTGCATGATGTGTTAAGGATGCACTCGTGTGAACACCATCCAAGTAACATCATGCACAAGGGCTGCTTTCAATAGCTGGCAACGAATCAGTACTCTGCTTGATTCAGGGCAGTGATAATATATATTTGAGATGAGTACATTATGAATTATGCCAACTGAAGCTTTGAACACATTGAGAAGCAACGCTGCTGGCTTCTCCGACTACCAAGAGCTTGCAAAAGGCTGTATGTAGTTAACTAATTTGAGTACACTTTAAACTTTGGAGGGGAGGGGGTGAGGGGGGGGGGGCGGGTGCAAATGGCATTGATTAGTCTAAAGGGCAATCTTAAAAACCAAAGTGAACTAATTGTAGAGTTCTGGTTAACAAGTTAAAAGAAGGGGACTACTAAATTATAATAGCTTAAAATTTCTGGTCAGACTTTTTTTTACGTTTGTTTTTATAACCACAAAATTCTTAACCGAAAAAAAAGCACACTAAATGTTACAATATTACAGTAGCACTGCCCATTTTTTTGTCGTCATTTTACAATGCTTGAACTGTGGGAGCTACTGTTAACTGCCCAGTCTTATCACATGGAACAAACCATGAATTTTTGGAAGCTGCTAATAAAGCAATCAGATACTGCTCATGACGAGCCATTGTTTCCGACAGGAAGATGCTCAGTGACCATATTGGATAAGGGCTTATTCCCTCTCTTCCTGATAAAGAACTCAGGAACTGGGTGGTCCCATGAGGTCTTGCCACTGTAGATCTGAACTACAAGATGCATATGGTTCATAAACCTCCCCCACCCCCAAAAAAAAAAATAAAGGTCTGGAGTGGCAATTTGTTAACTTAGTGGACAGCTGCTAATGAGTTTCATTCAACAACCTACAGTATTTTGATCCTCAAAACGGTCAATTCAGAAGCCCAATATGAAATGGCTTATTAACCTTACACAATGTCCACTGTGCTATCTTAGGCTAAGGCTGAGTTCAGCAGGCTACTACACGTTCGCGCGTCCACACCTCTGTCTGCTGGGCAATGTGTGATCATGCCCAGCAGACAGAATGAACCAACTTGGAGGCGGGACTACTCAGCCATTTAATAAAATTTAAAAAGAAACTGTGTGTTTGTGATTGGCTGGCGAATTACATGTGACGCAGCTGCCTCTTGAAATCACAACTTCAGTTGTCTCCTTCACATGCAGCGGCGTCAACGCTGTACTTTGCTGCCGTTTTCTGTTTGAAAACTCACACACACCAAAGTGCAAGAGTGGCAAACGCGAGCGCGCACATCGCATTGTTTGAACGCAGCCGTAGAACCTTGTGGTAGCGGCACGAGCACAAACTAAAACCGCGATCTGCGCTGGAGCTCAAGGGGAAAGACCAGGGGTGTGGCCATGACACCACCCGGCTAGTTCATCCTCATTGACTGAACCGCCTGGGGGCGTAGCAAGCACTCCGTCGCCAGTTCTAAATACAATTTCCTAGTATTCAGAAAATCTGGTCGTGCATCGCAGCAGCACATTGCGCGCCAGGGTAGCTAGTGGGGCCGGCCCCATTGAGAGGCGGATCTTCTCCCTGCAGGGCATGC
Organism: Ascaphus truei; assembly: GCF_040206685.1. Lineage (NCBI taxonomy): Eukaryota > Metazoa > Chordata > Amphibia > Anura > Ascaphidae > Ascaphus > Ascaphus truei. Next base: position 271,241,070 of record NC_134487.1, on the reverse strand, counting down.
CACAGCGCACGCCGCAGCAGGCACCGGTGACCAAGCCATAGCTTCTTGGTACATAGTGTCCATAGATCCACTGCCAAATGATGGCCTACCCAATGATCTTCCAGGTACTGCGGTTACATATTACAGTGTTGATTATTAGAGATGAGCTTATACATTATGTGTACCTATGAGAACAAATTAATATTCATTGATATACACCACAAAATAATAGTTATGGCTAATGCACAAACAAAACAAGGTATATAACATTAACAGTAATTAACTTTATTGAATTTCATTAACCCTAAGAGTCCTGTAAACATTTTTCTCCCCTCCAGTTCAGCATTTGTAGCCATCTGCACCTGTCTGGGATGGAAGATAGATATATATCAGATGGAATTTTTAGGACCCGGTGTTTAGTAAAGAGGGAGGGGGGTGGTTGTCACGGCACTCAAACCCTCCCAGCAGCTCTCTGTGAATGAGTGTCAGGGTGCATCTGTGACACACGGTCAGACTCACTCACACATACGGAAACTGACCAGGCTTACTTCCACCAAATTTGCTGCACGGGAAAAGTCTCAGAGAGCATTGCCTCCCTCATAGCTGCAGACGGCCGACTGAATGGTCAGTCACCACCACAGTGCACCCTATCTTGTCTTGATGTGTAACAAAGCACGATGGGGAGTGAGCACTATTGACGGTTGCGGTGGTGACCAACAGGTCAGCCGGCACTGCGCCTCAACTTTGGTGCTTGGATTTTACCATCCCTGGGGGGCAAAACGGTTATGAAGACACTGTTTAGCGCACTTTGGCCATACTATTATCAATCGAAAGTCAAACGGCAGAGAATGTTTATTCTTAATTACATGCCGTACATATTAAAATAAACATGCTTTTTCAGGCATAAATTTGTACAATTAACTTAAAAGGGAGCAAACCACACACAAAAAAAGACTAAAACAAGAATGTTCTTCCATACTAATGTATATATTTATACTTTGGGGCATTAGATGATAAACAGTGGAGGGAGTTATGGCTACACATTGATTAGCCCTGGTGAAGCTTAATGAAATAAGATATTTTAACCAAAACAAAAAACTTAAATTCTTAAAAAAATAAAATAACCCATTGAAATGTAGTTTTGATTTGTAGGAGTGAATAATAAACAGCTGAGGAAGACCCAGATCACCCTGACTCAAACAGATCTACAGAGCAGCCTCACTGTATCTTGAAACAAGACAAGCTTGACAAGACATCAGTATCCAGCGACACCACCCTACATAACGTGCTGAAATAACTGCACCACACCAAAACTAGCAGTCACACCTGCAATTAAAGGTTGAGAATTAACAATTGCCAACCCAAGAGGAGGGGCACAGCTTTTGTTCAACACAATGGGGCGAAGAAAATAGAACCACAAGCTAGTCTAAATAATCGACGGGTGGGGAGAAATTTAGCCCGGAAGTTAATAAGGACCAGAAATGCTTTAAAAAAAAAAAAAAAAAAAAAAAGATTTTTGGTTAAGGAACCCTATAACTATATTGTGAAATTCTGAGAAACCCCAGCCCTCTCTAATAGCACGTCCGAGATCAGATGCATTGTAAATTCCTAGGCATTTGGTACAATTTTTCAATTACCTGAAATTTTAGGGAAGCCTTGGGTTCCCAGGAAGCCATGTTGAAAAAACACTGGCCTAATAAGGAAAATTGCCACACAACAGTAACAGAAACAGCATTTATTTATATTTCATAATCTCATGAGTGGGTGTCCTCTGGAGCTGAACTGCTATGCTTGGGTGCATAGACCTCACAGTTCCAGAGTAATTTAGCTTTGTATTAGCAAGTGAACAGCAAAAAATAGATCAACATGGTTGCAGGGGTTATTCAATTGGAAGCTGTAACGTCATTCCCTGATGACTGGAGTGAGACTGACCAGGCGGCGTGCGGGGGGGAGGGGACGCACTTGAGCATGAGAGAAAAAAAATAGCAGCTAATACGAAGGTAAATGTCTCTCTAATTGGTGATGAAGATACCAGAGTTCAAAGTTTCCCTTTAAATCGAGTATGGGGGTTGCTGCTTTAATCATGCCATACTGAGGTTAAGCTTACCCGTGTAGCATCTCTACAATTGTAATTGATTTTCAAAAAGATAATAGGTTTTCAAATAAAGACTCATGGGAATAGAAGTAACAAAGGAAAGTATGATTAACAGAATCATATCATGCAGCAAAAAAAAAACCCCCAAAAAAACAAGATTCATAAACAGGCAGCTTATTTCCAGCTCATCAACACATTCTGAGCTGAGGCCTTAAAGCTCCAGTTCAGTCAATATCCTGCATGTGTGTTTTTTTTAATAAATCAGTTCTGTAGTAAGAAAAAATACTTTTAGCATTTTCTGTTTTAAAAAAACATCAACTTAACTTTGCTGATCAATAGACGGAGAACGAATTGACCGGCAGCTATGCAGTTCTTTAGGCAAGTAGAGATTGCCCAGATGAAACTATTGAAGTTAAAAAAAAAAAAAAAACGGGAGCCTGAACTGCAGCTTTAACATCAAACCATCATTCCGCCACCTCCAGTCAATCCACACCAAGAAGCCACTCCTCCCCACAGGCTTTCAGATCACCAACTACATACTGATGGTTATGTGGGTACTAAAGTAGCTAGTTGTAGGTGTGTAGTTTTAGGCCAGGAGGCACTGCTAGTTTAAAATGCATGATCAATCTCAGTATTTCACATCGCAAAGTTCACCAAAAAAAAACAACAAAAAAAACCCCCAACACATTAGGATGGATACTGCGCCGTACCTAAATGCTTTTTAGTAACCTATTTAAATTTAACACAGGGATCTATGCTGAAGCCCAGCTTTATAACATGCTTGTAATATAGCACGCGGTGTTGCGCTACCATGCGTGCGTGTCAATTACAATGGACTGTGGGAGGCTGACGTCAATACAGTCGAGACACGCGCGGCCATGTGCGGTGGCGCGGGGGACCAGAGAAACTACTAGAGAATTGTATTTTCACGCTGTCGCCGCGCCACGTGATGCTATGAACCAATCACAGCGCGGCCTAGCGCTATGGCGTCATTGCCACGCCCGTCACCGCTTACCCTCTACAAACGAAACGCCCGAGCCACGGGCACTATATATTACAAGCCTAAGTTATACAGAAAGCAGAACAAAAAGAAAGTTGTATTTCTTGTTGGTTGTCTAACAATAATAAGCAAAGACAACCGCAGAACAATGTTCCTGACTCAATACTGCTTTAAATTAAGAGTGGGAATTAAAAAAAAATAATTTAAAAAAAGTAAGATCTTTGACCTAAATCTGCTATGACGATTCCCAACAGGACTACCCTAAACCCTTGTTTCAGGCATCGCAGGTGCCCTATGAACAGAATTTCGACTTAATTGGTATACAAATGGCGAGTATACCAACAGTCCTTTAAGACTTGTGAATGTGCTCACATAGTATTTTAATTTGCTGTCTTCTATACGGTGGAGGGGTTGTCACTTTTTTTTACCTACAAATATTTACGACTTGTCTCCAAACGTAAAATAATTTAGTGAAGGATTGTAAAACAGTGGCGCTAATAGGACTTGCAGCCTGTTTCTAGATCACAGTATGCAAGTACTACATTCACAGGAATAAATAATCGATGTTCCAAAACCTACCATAGCTCTTCCCCCACAGGATAAGTTAACATGTCAAATAGTAACGACTAAGGCCTCGGACATGGTCAAAAAGACCGTGCTGAGGCGCGCTGAGGGGAAACATTATCCCTATCAGCGCGGCTTTAGACGGCGCTTCCGCAGGCGTGTGGAAATGTAGGAGACAGGCAAGTTTAAATCTTGCCGCGCATGCAAGCGCAGGGCCGGTCACGTGACTGCCAGAAGCCAATGGCAGTCCGTGACGTCGGTGCCGTGACATGGCGCCCTAGCCCCGCCTCCCGCCCTGCACACAAGCGCGCCCGCTGACGCTCATGCAGGCACAAGAAAAATCTCCTGCGTGAGCATGAGCGTCGGCGCTTCCCAGCGCCACTCCCTGCACCATGTCACTGGCCTAAAGCAGCAGTGCGCAAACTGGGGGGGGGCACTAGATTTTCTGGGGGTGAGGTGGGCGTGTCAATTATAGAGGTCCCGAACTCTCCCCCCCAGACATTTAAATTAAATACCGGGGGGCCGCATGAGGCCTCTATAACCCACTTACCTTCCCGCGCCGCCCTAGTAACCCGGCGTCAAATGACGACGCGGAGTCACGTGATGTCATGCCACCGCGCATCAATTGACACCGGGGTAGAGCGGAGCGCAAGGCAAACTGGCAGGGGTACACACGGGGAAAAGAATGACTAAAGAATAGAGCCACTTTATCCCTTTCATGTATTATTTAATATTCATGACTGATGTGCTTGCACCTGCTGCTTGGTTATTTAACATTACAGGCACTATCCCCATCATGAGAAATCTGGGCTATGATATCCATGACAGCCAAGGCACTAAAGGAATCAATTCATAGAACACATGCAGGAAAGCATGTGATACAATGGTTGCAGGGGTCGGGAAGAAACGTTGATAGTATGATGGTGAGACTGCTGCATAACCCTTGCTGCTTAATACCATGTCAGCAAGCTCAAATTATTAATATATAGCACTAATCAGGTATGCAACACTGTGCATAAAAATTTGCAAGCACAGTTAGAGCCCTGTAGAGCTTACAATCTAATGCTGCCACAGGGAGATAAAGCAACTTGCCCAAGGTCACCAGGAGAGGGGACACTGGTATTCCAACTGGGTTCCCCCCTTCAGGCAGTGACATTACATTTGGCATACATAAATTTCATGTGAAATGTGACTGGTTAAAAAGCAAAGATAACATTTTAATGTGAATGATAAACAGTGTTACATCAACTCTCCTATTTAATGAATGGGTACAGAATAGCTAAGAGAAAAGCCTCCAAGTCATTGGAAAGAACAAAGAACGTTTTCAAGGCGTGTGTATCCACACCTCGAAAACAAGAAATCCCCTCAATGATGTGGTCAGCAACGCCCATAGTGCTGGCTCCAAATACTCCTATCAATCATGCAGTAACATTATCTGACGGTATCACTGGAGCCCCCTTACATTAAATCAGATTACAGGAAGAAGGCCCCAAGATCAGTCAATCCATGTGGAAAAGCAAAAGTACGATAGTAAATTCAGAGGCACAACCCACCCATCTGAGCTTGCAAAGTGTCCTCTCTATGGACGACATGTAAAGAAGCACCTTTCTCTCATGCTTTTTGCAGTGTATGCACCTCCCACCCCCTGCAAAATATCCAATGCATGGGGGACATAATGTTTGCACAATATGCAAATAACTCGCATTACTCTTGATTTTTTTTTTTTTTTTAATGATACTACTTTATTTTTATAAAAGATAAAGACAGGAGACTGGACTATAAACTATCTGGTTTTAATAAATATATTTGATAGTTTATGTATGATATTATTTTATTTTATCACATAGGTTGTTAGCGTGCCCTAAGCCGAGGATAAATTCAATTAATATTATTGGTGGATTTAATGGCATCAATACTGTTTTATCAGGAATTGGTTTGGCATAGCCACATCCCTCCAACACTAGCTTTGGAGATTAATCAACTAATATTCTATATATTGTTCACTGGTCAGCACCTTATTATAGTATGACTTTATTTGTATCAAATGCTCCTTTATGACATTTTGTTCGTGGGAGCCTCTGAGAACCTATTATTCCTACCGATGCTGAGGTCGGTACATTATTAACAATGATTTCCCCCACACAGAGAGCGGTTAGGGTTATATTCTATGTTATATTATTGTAGCATATGGTTAATTCCCCATGTATGTAAATAACTGGACAATACAGAGCGGAAACCCTCTATGCATAATATCTGCGGTCGGGCCTACTCCCTGTCAACGCCTCAGGACCTCCCGGGCTTATCCCTTAGTCAGGCCGCATAACTAGGCCGCACCGACCCCCCTCCCCACTTGCAGCACCGGTAAGGTGTGCAGACTTGTCACCCCACCTCCCGCGTTCTCTCCTGTTATTCCCCCCCTTCTGCTCACCACCGACACGGTCACCGCTTCCTCCTAGCTTCTGTCACGCACACGCCCGCTCGCCGGTACAGCAACGGCTCCGTCACGTGCCTAGCCAGGGAGACAAGCAAAAAAAAGGGGAGGAGCAACGGACTAAAAAGGGAGGGCGACGCCATCTAACCCTCGCGCCACGTTATTGGTTGGAGATAGCTGCCCAAGGGTACCCGTCGTGGGGAAGATCGGCGATACCATTGGTTAGCCCTGGTTGTCAATCACGCAAAGGGAGGCGGAGAGCTTCCCAAGGAGCTTCTCTTCGTGGAGCGCTGTGACTGGTTAATCGGCGGGCTAGCGGTGAGCGTTGATTGGCTGTGGAAGGAGAGTGAGTGTGTGGGGAGAATGAGGGGACTGTGTTAAGGGGAAGAGGAAGTGAGGTAGCCAGAGGGGCCGTTATAATGCTTCATTCATTCATTCCCTGTATTGGTTGCTGGGGGTGACATGGGTGCTGAGAAGAAGATATGTGCAAAATGGTGACCTGTGACAGAGCAGTGAATCCCACAGAGATCTTGAGGCACAAACCTCACATCACAGTTGAGATGTCAGAAACATTGGCGCCTAATTCAGTCCTTCACTATCATACTTTCTAATTCAAAGCAGCATTTCATTCAAATTCCTTTGGGGGGAGGGTATTTGTGTATTATTAGATAATAATTACTGCATTCCCCCCCCCCCCCTCATTATATCCTTTGTAATGATTTGTAATATATTAAGCTTCCTTGGGTTGCTACAGCAACAGCACTCCCTTTTGCAACAGACAGCCATATTGTGTGCCCTGGGAAGCAGGATCTTCTGATCAATCATGGGAGAGCTGATCGATCGTCAGTTTAGATAATTGCATTGCTGTGTAAATGTAAGGAACTGCTGCATTTAGTAAAAACAAAAAAAGGGGCAATGCTGTGCCTGAATAAGAGACCCTTTGTGGTCCTGGAAAGCTTGCACTCTTTTTAACCACGTGCTAGCTTTTAAAGGCATCCTTACTTTTCTTTGTCTATTCTACAGGCTAACGCGGTACCACCCTCCCATCAGGATTACAGTAGAAGCCAATGTCTCATCACAACATCATGTACCACGAAGGGCATTTGATGCTAATTATATTGTGACATCAGGAGTACATACCTATAGTCCTGTTGTGACATCAAGGATAGAAATCTCTCATCCAATTGTGATGTTTGGGGTACACACAGCTGTAATCTAAGTGTAATACCTCAAAGAATTAAGACATATGGGGCAAAATGATCCCTTCAGAGGCACATACTTAGAGGCACATACTTTTCATCCAGTTGTGACATCAGAAGTAGAGACCTCTGGTACAATTATGACACCAGAAGTATATTACTTCTGATCAAGGGAACATGTCTCTCATCAAATAGTGACACCATAGGCACATTACTTATTTATGCTGTTTTTTTGTTTTTTTTTTAAGTGAAACTTCTTTGCTGGCACCTACAGGATTTTCATGGGAACAAATCCTTAAATTGGAAAGGAAAAAAAATGTAATGTGGGTGACGTCACATTTCTAATGGGCGCGCGCCGCTTGCACATGCGCAAAAAACACCATTCCTGGCCGCACCGAGATTAACACTATACGCATGCACAGAAGAACATGTTGTGAGCCGCTGCGCGCAGAATCCAATAATCTCCCCACATTCGCAATGCAGCAGGCTCGGCCATTGGCGTGCGCGTGCGCAGGTGCGGCCAGCACCATGTGCAGCCAGCAAGGCGAGCATGCGCAGGTGCGGCTCGTGCAGGACCACCCAGCAGGACCCCAAAATCAGCCGCCTGGACCCCAACCAATCTCTGCTGCACAGGTGGGCCCCTCTATACAGAGTCACCCTACATCCAGTCACCCAAACAGTCAGTCACCCGTCTAGTCACCCACCCAGGTCAGTCAGTCACCCACAGAGTCACACGCGCATACACAGTCACACACACATACACAGTCACGGGCACACACAGTCAGAATCACACCCACACACACTAAGGCTAAGGCCCCGCTCCCTCCGTCAGCGCTCCCGCACTGCGGAAAGGCAGGGCGCTGACATACACAGACCGCGATATGCGGAGCGGGAGGTGGGCGGGAGTGGGAGGGGGGGCGTGGCTTGAGCGGAGGGACCCGCTACTCTCCACAGGCTCGGGCTGGAGCTGCTGATCACAAGCAACACACACACACACAGGCACTCTCTCACACACACACACACACGCAGGCAGGCACTCATACACATACACACACACAGACAGAGGCAGGCACTCACAGACACACAGACAGACAGAGGCAGGCACTCACGCACTCAGGCACACACATACACACAGACAGACAGAGGCAGGCACTCATGCACTCAGGCACACACATACACACGGACACACAGACAGACAGAGGCAGGCACTCACGCACTCAGGCACACACATACACAAACACAGATAGGCACTCAGACACACACATACACACATACACACATACACACACACAGACAGGCACTCACGCTGCTTTCCCTCCACACTCCTCCCTGCTCCCCGAAGCCTCTCCTCCTCCCGAAGCTTCCCCTCCTCATTGGCTCAAAGCCACACCACGTGATGCGTCAACGCTAGGGATCACAATTCTCTTGTATCCCGTAGCGGCTGACGCGTCACAGCGTGTAGTGAGCTGTGCAGCCAGGGGGGACCGGGACCGGCTCGGGAGGATTCCCCTGCTGGTGGGGAAAGCCCGTGCAGCCGCCCGCACCGCAGGGCGCAGCGGGTCCCAGCCCTAACAAGGAATTCACAGTTAGTATAAACATAGAAGTGCAAATAGCTAAAACGGTGTGTGTGCAGAGCACGCGCGTTCTAAGTGAAACTTCTTTGTGTTTTGTCACTGAAATTGTGTTTTGATTTTTTAATAAAAAACAGAACCAACACAAATACAATTTCTGTGACAAAAGACAAAGAAGTTTCACTTAAAATGTGCGTGCTCGGCTCACACACACTTTTTAAATTCCAAACTGCAAAAGTTACTCAAATTGTGACATAAGTTTTTTAAATGGCTAAAATGTGACAAAAATCCTGCACTATACAGAATACAGTGATAAGCCATAAAAGAAAATAGTGGAATTTCTGTGTGACTCATTGCAAAAAGAAACACCTGCCTGTGCGTGAGTTCTCTACATGGGCTTTGCTGCCTAAATTGAGCTGAAGCATGATGCAGCTTTGGGAACATTGAAAGCTAACACTGCACAATCATCGCTGTCATGTGCATGCATACACCTAGAATCTGAATTTGTGTGGTTTAATGTGTGATGCTCTAGAGCAGCGGTGCGCAAACATTAATTAGGGGTGCGCGGGCTGCGTGCGGGGAAACCTCGGGGCAGGCAGAGCTGTGCATGAGCGGCCAAGAAGCTCTGTGCTGAGGCTGCTTCTCTGCTGTGTCTTGCAGAGGGGGCAGGGCTTTCCTTCCCTGCACACAGACATCCCCTCCTCCTGTGTTACCCGTCCTAGTTTTCAGCAGCATGGGGGACAGGAGCAGACTTACAGTAGTACTTCCTCCCCCAGGTGAAAGTCTGTGACTTATGGTTGTGTGTGTGTGTGTTGTGCCTGTGTTGGTTGTGATTGAGTGTGTGTGTGTGTGTGTGTTGGTTGTGATTGTGTGTTGTGTATGTTGGTTGTGATTGAGTGTGTGTGTGTTGTGCCTGTGTTGGTTGTGATTGAGTGTGTGGTTGTGATTGATTGTGTGCTGTCTGTGTTGTGTGTGTTGTGATTGAGTGTGGTGTGTGTTGTGTCTGTTGGTTGTGATTGTGTGTTGGTTGTGATTGTGTGTGTTGTGTGTGTGTGCTGTGATTGTGTGTGTGTGTTGGTTGTGATTGATTGTGTGTATGTGGATTGTGTGTGTGTTGTGTCTGTTGGTTGTGATTGTGTTGTGTGTGTTGTGATTGAGTATGTGTGTTGTGAATGTGTGTTGTTATTAAATGCAGCAGTGCGCAAACTGGGGGGCGTACGGTCTCCAAAGCTTGGCGCTTCTGGAGACAAACAAAATGGACATTGAAGCGCGCTCAATAGCAGTCAATGCGCACACACACAGCCACACAAACACACACAAAACTAGCCCCGATCCATGCCCTCCCACTCGTGCTTGCAAAATTATGCAGGACTCCCTGTGCTCATGCTTGAAGAGTTGGTGATGTCACCGCTCTCAGCGGCAGCGTGGACGCAGCTTAATTTTGCAAGCGCGATATCGCTGCTTCAGCACAGCCACTGATTGAGCCACCTGTGCTGAAGCAGGGATATCCTGAAAACCTGACCCGTTGGGGGTACTTGAAGACTGGAGTTGGGAAACACTGCTCTAGAGACTGAAATTGACTGTGTGAGACATGAAGATTTATTAACATTGTTTTTTTTTGTTAGCTAAAATACATGTTTCTTCCCTTCACCCTTTACAAATATATCAAATTGTATTGTATTGTATGTCTTTATTTATATAGCGCCATTAATGTACATAGCGCTTCACAGTAGTAATACATGTGGTAATCAAATAAATAACAGATAATATAAATAACAGATCATGGGAATAAGTGCTTCAGACATAAAAGTAACATTAAGGAAGAGGAGTCCCTGCTCCGAGGAGCTTACAGTTTAATTGGTGGGTAGGGAGAACGTACAGAGACAGTAGGAGGGAGTTCTGGTAAGTGCGTCTGCAGGGGGCCAAGCTTTATGTATCATGTGTCCAGGATTATCCACAGTGCTATTCATATGCTTCTTTAAGCAGATGTGTCTTAAGGTGGGTCTTAAAGGTGGATAGAGAGGGTGCTAGTTGGGTACTGAGGGGAAGGGCATTCCAGAGGTGTGGGGCAGTCAGTGAAAAAGGTTTAAGGCGCGAGAGGGCTTTAGATACAAAAGGGGTAGAAAGAAGACATCCTTGAGAAGAACGCAAGAGTCTGGATGGGGCATAGCGAGAAATTAGGGCTGAGATGTAAGGAGTGGCAGAAGAATGTAAAGCTTTAAAAGTGAGGAGAAGAATGGAGTGTGAGATGCGGGATTTGATCGGAAGCCAGGAGAGGGATTTCATGAGGGGAGATGCTGAGACAGATCTAGGAAAGAGTAGAGTGATTCTGGCAGCAGCGTTTAGGATAGATTGTAGGGGAGACAGGTGAGAGGCAGGAAGGCCGGACAGCAGGAGGTTACAGTAATCAAGACGGGAGAGAATGAGGGCCTGAGTTAGAGTTTTAGCAGTCGAGCAACAGAGGAAAGGTATCTTATAAATAGCTCTCATCCACTGGTACAAGAAACACATACCTGTCCTCCCATTACCATCTGGAATATTTACCTCTGAACCGAGCATACGAGGAACATCTACCTCTCTCCCCGTTACAGTTTAATGGTCTAGTAGTTGTACAGGTTTCTGGAGAAATGTAGATTAGTTGTAGACTGTGATAAGTTTTAATGGATCAACATGTGTATATATATATATTTTTTAATTTACTCATAATATAACTTTTAATATATATATATATATATATATATATATATATATATATATATAAGTTATATTATGAGTAAATGAAATAATAGATTTAAAATATTTACAACTGAAATTAAGACTAAAGCCATAAAATGTATCACTACTATTTGTTCACCTTTATCCTAGGCATGGCAGATGCAACACCCTTTAATTGGCAAAAAAAAAAGTACTTCATGTAATTTGCTCTCTTAAGAAATGGAATTATGCCTGGAGAAAAGAGTTGTCTGCTTTGGGTTTCTCGGAATCACGAGATTTCCTTTTCATTAGGGCATCTTAATGGGAAAGTGCTTCCTGAAAGCTAAGGCTGCGGTCCTAGTGCGTTCTGTAGCACGCGCGCCCGGTAGGGGGGGCGGCGCGTGCACAGCGCTAAACTGCAGATCACGGTCCTGGGAGAGAGGGAGAGTTTGCGCCGGGATGGGGCGTGGCAGGGGTTTTGCGGGGGCGTGGTCATGACCTCATGCGGCTGGTTCGCCCTCATTGGCTGAACCGCCGGCGGGGGCGTGGCTACGCCTCCGTCACATGTTCCACATACCAATACGTTGTATGTGAGAAAATTTGCAGTACAGCGAGGCTGCTAAATGCGCGCCGATGCTTGTACTTGGCCCAGATAGATTTGGAGGGCGGTGCTTGTGCGCACAGTGCACACCGAGGCGTGTGCTGTAGACCGCACTGGGACTGCAGCCTTAGGCCTGTAATATAGTGCGCGCGCGTGCGCCTCCTGTTCTCGCACGCATCAATGATAATTGCCTGTGTGAGCCTGACGTTGCTATAGTTGAGACACGCGCGGCCGTGAACGTCAGCGCGGCAGATCCTGGGGAAATACAAGAAATTTGTATTTTCGCGTTGTTGCCGTGCCACGTAACGCTGTGAGCCAATCACAGTGCGGCCTAAAGCTGTGACGTCATAGCCATGCCTCCTAGACGCACGCATCACCGGTTTCCCTATAGACTTTAAACGCGCGCGCCTCGTGCACCTACACGTACTATATTACAAGCATTGGGTCAACCTGTGCCTGTTGGAGGGCCAATAAAGGTAAGGAGAGAGGTGAAGCTACTGTTCAGCACACCATAACATCAGACACAAGGAGAACCCTGAGGAAGTAAAATCCCTTCCACGTCTCACTTCACCATGTTTCCAAATGAACTAAAATAAAGAATATTCAAAAATATAACAAAAATCTGATTTCAGCGTTACAAATAATGTAAGAAATATGTTAATCACCAAGATGTAACGCTAAACATTCATTTTGGTCTTATCATCTTTAAGTGACCTTTCAGTGACCTCCAAAGTTCCCCTCCCCCCGAGCAGTGAAACCTTTCATAGCTTGATCCGATATAGTTTATCGGAAAATCATGGGCTTTTAGTCAGATGTAACCAGCTGTCTTGACGTGATTTGTATCAGGTCGGCCTCAGGGGATCTAAGCCTAGGATGACCAGATGGTAACCCAATGTCAGACCACTATACAAATCCTCAGAGACATATAACCAACACAGTCTCAAACTGATTCCCTTCAGGGTAAATCACGTTTTGTCTTATGTGTGAGAACAGCATGCAGCTTGTAGCTACACAAGGCAGCAGGCCATAAACATATGTGTAGCGCACTTTCCCCCACCCCCTGGGAGATGTGGCGGTTACTGCGTGTGTGGTGTGCGTTACCTGAGGTTCACAGGAGGCCTGAACCTCCGCGGCTGGGAGCCTGGGGTGTACCTGATCCGTCTGGTGACAGCGCCTCCACCTGAGTGGGATCCTAACTGTGTTGGATAACCCCGTCACAGGACAATATAAGAAATACACACATGGTATAAGATAACAGTTTACGTATCTTCCAACACACTGTCCACACCTGATACACAGTCCCCAAAGTACAGAGGTGCCCTTGGGCACCCAACCACCCTGGTGTCCCCAAGTAGCAACCCACAATATGTGTGAGACACTAGAACTGAAGGTGTTAGTTGGTGCACTTGGTGAGGTGAGGTACCTGCCGAGTGATCCCACACCCGGTAGCGCCGACGGACGATAATGGATCCACTGATCCAGCAACGTCCACGATGACATCCACCTCCACGTGGGGTGGTATCCGGTTGGAGTGTCCCACACTGAAGAGAATCTCTATGTCTTTCGGTGGTGTTCTGGTTCCAGACAACAGGCCGCAACTACTGCGCGGTGTTCTGCTGTGTCCCTGACACTAGTGAGGCTAAGTGGGGCAGTGTCCCTGACTAAGGGCCTGTCCCTGTAGCAGCCACAAACTATACAGGGGAGTTGGGGTCAAAGGGGGTCTCTGGCCTGGTGCAGGAGCCACTGACACCCTGCACATGCACACCCTACCCTTCTGATGTCCCAAATCCAACTGGCGTGCTCTCAGCGCGCGCAATGTAACAATATCAGGGAGCAGGGGAATCCGGCCGTGCGATTGGCTAAGCTTAGCCAGCTGACTCATAGCCCCTCGGCTTGTAGTTCCCCAGGGGTGCTATTTCCCTAATGGTCACCGCTTGCACTGTGCATGCGCAAGGCATCCCAAGTTGGCCGCCACAATTATTGGGCCATTGGGCATGCATGAAACGTACTGCGCAATTCCAAGATGGCGGCTTGGGTCACCTCTCTTACACGCTGCCGCAACCTCTTACGATTCTCCCGCTGCAGCGGAGGTAACCGGGGGAACTGGGGAACCGGGGGAGGGACCCTGCTACATAAGTATAGATGTGACATGACTGCTGTGCCATATATGTGTTCCTTGGTGTTCAACAATGAGGCTTGTAATAATTTAGGCTTCCCCTTTGGACTCTGCTATGACAGTTGCAGGTAACATAGTAACTTTCTTCAGTTACACAGTAACCTAAATGCTGCGGTGTAATAAGTGGTGTTTAGGCAGCGTTCCCTTCTGCAAGCTTCTCTCCCCAACTGAAAAGATTAAAGCAGCAATCTCGCAATTAACCATTTTTTTCCCCTCCCGCATTCGAACCCAAGGGGTTCTCCAGAGCTAACCCACAATATTTTTAGTTCTAGGGACCCCTCCCCATCCCCAATTTCCGAGATATCCGTTTAGTTGCAAGTGTTCCCTCGGGGCATGTAAATGGCCATCCAATAAGAATGGGCAAACAATGATTTGGCTTCTCATTGGCCCGTGGGACCTGCTACAATTGGCGGCTATATTTTATTCCCGAAAGGGGAGGAGAACATCGGTAACTAACCTGGTTCCAATGGTGTATAAAATGAAATAATGTGTAGGTAGGATTGCTGCTGTAATGTAAACCAGTAATGGGTGTAACTACACACTTCCAACTGTTAGTATCAATGGTTGTCAACCTTCTCCATAAAGCACTGTCGGACACACCGTGTTTGGAAACAACCACCCATGATACCATTTATATGTTAAGTAATTGCAGTCATGTATTTTTGATAATTTACTGAGTAGTCTTCAAACATGGTGGAGGTGTATGGAGATGACTTTATTTAATCCTTAGGGTCATACAATAATGTGCTGGCTTTGTGCACCAATGAAACTTTTGATTTCTGTTGGACAAAGAGGGTCAGACCAGGAGGATTTTATTGATTGCAAAAAAATTAGAATGCCCCTGAAATACAATTAAAAACAGAAAAAAATATCCCCCCCCCCCCCAGTATAATAATATTTTAGTAAATGTCTTCAGAATGTGTCCTGGAGATCTTGTCATTGTCATTATGTCTGATGCCAGCATACCAGGAAATACATGTAGCCATCACAAATTAAAGCTATGGCTGATGGAGGAGCTCAGTGGGTAAGGACACATACTCTGATAAACAATGCTGCTGTGATTTCCTACAATCTGTACAACTTTTAAAATGCTTCAAAGAATGGTCAGCATGTGTGTGCGTATTCCTCAGCTTAATACTACAAAACCTTCAAGAAATATCCTGTTGATGTTGCCACAGTTTGGATTTTGCCTTTTTTCTTTTAAGGAAAATGTGAGTAGTTCCCACTACTGTTTTATAAGCCTAGTTCCTGAGTGAATACTGCATTACACTATTGTGTCTGTGTGTTTTCATTCCTCCGGTTGATACCACGCTCCCCTTTGCTGAAGCCATTCCACAAGTACAAGAACTAAAAGCTGCAGTTCAAGTTGCTGTTAAAAATAATAATAATAATATATATATATATTTCCCATTCAATATGTGCATCAATACAATCTGGAACACTAACAAGTGATTAGCTAAGCTGCAGATCGATCCGTTCTCCTGAAAACGATCGCTTACTCCGGGTAATTTAACTCCGTTCTTGCACAGCATTCTGGGCAATGTAGTCCTGGAATATGATTGAATGGGCAGTTACTAGATACAACTGGTGCACTGCTTGAGAGAGGGCGGGGCTCAAGAGCCAGAGCATATCAGAAGGGGACTGTCACTTTAGAAATGCTTCCTACATTAGAAACATTAAAAATGTCTTTAAAACATTTTTTTGTTTGTTTTAAATGCTACAAGTATTTTCTCATAGTACAGAACTGATTTATTAAAAAAAAAAACCACACACACATAGGATATTGCTTGAACTGCTGCTTTAAGGGGGTGAGCAGCAGTATCACAGCTACTTATCACAGCCACTTTCACTTTTTATTTATTATATTTTGCAATTTGTCACGTGCACCATTTTTAGTTAGCACGTGTGTGTGTGTGTGTGTGTGTGTGTGTGTGTGTGTGTGTGTGTGTGTGTGTGTGTGTGTGTGTGTGTGTGTGTGTGTGTGTGTGTGTGTGTGTGTGTGTGTGTGGCTATCTTATTGTAATTCATTTTTTTCATGGTTGATCCACATTTTAGAAAAGTCACCACTGGATGTGTATAATACATCACTAAGACACAATCAATTACTCCATCATCACAGAGTTTGAACATATTATTGTGTTACAAATATAATCACAAGGTTTGATCCAACAAAAGCAAAAATGCAAATACCTATTCCCCTGCAAACTGGGGAGGAGGAGGGAAGCAAACCCTTTCTGAAAGATACGAAGCGGAAACGAAGTATACTTCAGAGATACAAAGTAGAAACAATATACTTCCATATTGGATACTTTTTAACTTGGGTTGTGTCAAACATATTATTCATTAAACAGTTAGGACTTTTTTTTTTGTGAATTGATCATTCACATGCCATGAAATTGCATTTAATAGTCCTTCTGTCATTAAGAATATGAGGACATGTTTGTTTTATTTACTGTTTTGTTGCTGTTAATTGATGAGTGTGTTCACAAGGTTTAGGTTTTACCAAAACACACAGTTGGGTGTCATCAATTTTTGTAACAATTTATTGTATTTTTATTACAATTTTATATTTGAATTTGTATATTGTATTGTCCTTGGAGATCTCGGTACCATTGTTTCTAAGGAACATTAAGGGTTAAATTAATAGGTATAGTTTCTTGCGCTAGGGTGTTCTGTTCCTATCTATTCTGTATTTGCTCAAGGTGACTGAGAATCCCCTACCACTCACCCAAGCAGCATAAATTACCCAAATTACATTGTAGATCGCCCTAACCACCATATTGTAGATCTGCCTCCAATCTTTCTTTAATCACTAAGAGGAGTGCCACAATTATATATTGTGCGTTTATTCTTTAAAGCAGGGGAGCCTGTTTCAAATCTCTGTGTCAGCTCTCTATGACCTTGGGCAAGTTACTTTATTTCCCTGGTCCTCTGGTTTAAAAATTAGATTATAGGCTCTAAAGGGATTCGTTGTGCCTGCAAAATTCTATGCACTGTGCTATGTACACGGCCGCCAACAGCTTTCCCAGTGCCCAGCACTAGAGTTTGTGTTGGCGGCCTTGAAAGCAGCAATCCCCTTTCTCTTATCCCACCTCTTTCCCCTCCCCATCCTCCCTTCTTACACCTCCACTCCCAACATGTATTTCTCTCCCTCCCCTCTGTTTCACTCTTCCCCCTCGCTTTCACTCACTCTCCATGTCTTACACTCTTCACCCCCGCTCTCTCTTCCATCCCTCTCTCACTCATCCCACCTCTCTCACTCCTCCTTCTATCGCTCTGTCCCTCTTTCCCCCCCTCCCTCTCTTACACCCCCTCTCTCGTTCACTCACTTGCCCCCCTTCTCAATCACGCAATGCCCCCTCCTCTCACTCAATCCAGCCTCCTCACACTCAACCCAACACTCAACCCCCCCCCACCCAATTACCCCCCCCCCCACACACACACAATTACCTCGTCACAATACCTACACCCCCCTCCCCCATAATAGACACACACTCACTTTTACCTTGGGGGGTGGACTCAGACCTCGGTGCTGCGTCGGTCTTGCGATCGGATGTGTCAGTTGAGCCTGACTTCTGGTTGGACCCAACTTCCGGCACCAACCGGCGAGGGAGACCTGCAGCCAGCTGGGGAGAGCTGCGGCCGGACACAGGAGTTGAGCCCGACCTTTTGCCGCCCCCAACTTCCAGTGCTGTGTGGCTGGGGGCAGTTGTCCTAGCTCATCTCCTGTTGGCGGCCCCCAGTGCTAAATAAGAAAAATAATAATGTTAGCACTTTTGCACAGAATTTCTATAGACATCTCAGCACAGTGACCGGGAGTCATCAAAGCAGTATCATGCACAAATCGGCAGTACCTGTCATTAAAGTCAATGGCAGTTATCGCTGGTTTGTGTATGCTATCTGAAATCGGGCTTTGATGACACCCAGCTGCTGAAACTGTAGAATAAACCTTTAGACTCTTTTGGTTGGCTTGCAATATATTAAGGGTAAGAGCATGATTAGTATGAACTGTGTATGTGCTACAAGAGAGTGCTTATGTTAACCAGACCTCGGTCTGGCTGTGCATATGTATCTCGTGCTGTAGCTACGCAATAAACAAAGTCTCTGGCAGACTGGTATCCTAAAACAAGGATGCGCAAACTGGGGGGCGCAGCGCTTACAGAGGCCCCACGCTCTTTCACACAACATTTAAATTAAATGCCGGGGGAGCGTGCAAGTCCTCTGTAAGTCCCTTACCTTGTCTCCGAAGCGGCGCCATGGCAACACGGTGTCAAGTAATGTCATGGGGTCACATGACGTCGCGATGCCATGGCAACGTGACATCACATGACATTTGAACCGCCAGAGAAAAGGTAAGAGGGGGGGGGGAGAGTGGAGCGAAACAAGGGTGGAGCTTGTTTCTTCCACAAAATCTACACTGAATCAATGATGTAGTGGAGAGCATTACAATAGTGAATTCCCTAAGCAAAGGAGACACCCAAAAGCTCAAACAGATTCTATAAGAAACTTTTTTTTAAATATATATATATATATATATATGCATATTTTACCATTTCTTTAACTACATACCAATGGCAACTGGTGCTTTTGGAGCACATATTCTACTTTTTTTTAAATGTGCATTTTAAAGAAATGATCAGTTACGTCAAGAGTTAAAGCAGCCTTTTTCAAAGTTGGGGGTGGGGGGTGGGAATAAAATCCTCAGTTGATCTGATTTCCCTGTTCGGGGCCCCCCAGTCTCCAAGATGGTTCTTTTTTTTTGATGGTTTATGACACAACAAAATGACAAATATGGCTGCAGGGACACCAGTAGAATACCTCAACGTCAATGTCTGGTTGCGGCCTTCAATTAGCTGCTGGAGTGAGTCTGACCCCGGCGTCCATTTTGTGTGGTGACATGCACAAATATGTTGGGAACCAGGGGATCCACGGAGGTGAGTGGACTGCGGATCGGTTTAGGGTGGCCAACTCCAATCCTCAAGGGCTACCCTCAGGTCAGGTTTTCTGGATATCCCTGCTTCAGCCCAGGTGGCTCAGTCTTTGAATGAGCACCTGATTGAGCCACCTGTGCTGAAGCAGGGATATCCCTAATACCTGGCCTCTGGGTGGCCCTTGAGGACTAGAGTTGGCTACCCATGGCTTAGGGGGACCCTTGGTTGAGGTATTACAAAAAAAGGAGCCTGAACAGCTTACAGTGTAATTTTGGTGTCTTGGGAACAGGAAGATAAGGGAACGTACCCAAGGTCAGAACTCAGAAGGAAAGCCGACACTGGGATTCGGCCTTGGTTCACTTGCTTTAGCAATAGTGTTTTTATTGCCAAGATACTCCTTTAGCCAATAATTAACCCATTCTTTTTTTTTAATGCGAAACCTTCTTGTACGAGTTATTTCATTTTTTGCATGTACTGCTAAAAATGTTTTGTGCAGTTAAGAATCCAGCAACGCTTGCCTTTTGTCATTGCCATTAAAGGAAATATAAGACATCTGCTCCTAAACAAATTAGGGCCTATGCTATAAGCGGACATAAGCCACTTATCGTGCACTTCTCAGCCAAAATGCCTACTGCTATTCAGTAAGCCTCGATAAGTGGGCGACAAAGGCATACATCGCCAAAAATTTCCGCCGTCTTAAAAAAAATCGCCGGTTGAGCGACAATAAGCCACTTATCGGCAGGTTCTGAAACTCGTGGAATTCTAGTAGCCACGATTAGGTTATCGAGGCTAATCGCGGCTCTAGAATGGCGAGTTTCTCCCAAAAAGTTGGCGTGAGGCTGGTGAGAAGCTGCTGAGAGGCGACGATACAGGACTTAGAAGAAAAAAAATGCTTTTTTTCTGCATTGGATTGATGCCAGGAGTCTGCGGAGCTGGTACCCACTAATATCAGCACCGGAGGGCCCGGCAAGAATCCCATGCATTAAAAATGATTTTACAGGCAACTTCATTACCTCCCTCCACCAAGGGCCAAATACCCCCTATATCCACCCCCGCTACCCACAATAAACACTAATACCCACCTTCTCTACTCCCACATAATTGATATCAGAGGCCACGGGTGCCCTCTGGTTGTCACCGCGGGTGTCTGGGGGCCCTTGGGTGGTCCCTGCGAGTGTCTGGGGGCCCTCAGGTGGTCCCCATGGGTGTCTGGGGGCCCTCGGGTGGTCCCCGTGGGTGGTCCCTGTGAGTGTTCGGGTGTCCTCAGGTGGTCCCCATGGGTGTCTTAGCGCCCACGGGTGGTCCCCATTGGTGTATGGGGTCCTTGAGTGGTCCCCGCAGGTGTTTGGGGGCCCTCAGGTGGTCCCCATGGGTGGGCCCCACGGGTGTCCGGGGGTCTTCAGGTGGTCCCTGCGGATGTCTGGGGGCCCTCTGGTGGTCCTCATGGGTTTTTTCGAGGCCCTCGGGTGGTCCCCGTGGGTGTCTGTGGTCCTCAGGTGGTCTCCGTGGGTGTCTATGGTCCGCGGGTGGTCCCTGCGGGTGTTTGGGGGCCCTCAGATGGTCCTCGTGGGTGGTCCCCGTGGGTGTCTTGTGGTCCTCAGGTTGTCCCCGCGGGTGTCCTGGGGTCCTCATGTGGTCCCGCGGGTGTCCGCTGGTCTGCGGTACCAATCCTGTGGCCAAAACAAAATGTGGAATACATTGAAATAAATACACCTCCACCTCCCCAACACATACAATAAATTAATGGGCAAAATAATTATTATCCAGATATGGATGATAGCTCATTTGCCCATTATAAAATAAAACATTAGCCAGCCAGCATAAATAAAGTAAATAAGCCTTTCTACTTACCCCTGACATCATGAAGGGTGTCCTCATCAGCATACTCCAGGTCCATGTCCTCCGTTGCCAGAAAGAATACAAGAAAAAATACGATCTAATGGCCCCTAACTCCTTAATCACCGTAGCGGTTAATAACCGCTATAGTAATTAAGGGGTTAACCCACCCTCCCCTGCCACCCACCCAGGAGGCCTAACCACCCACCCCGGGACCACTATACCCACCCTGTACCCATTGATTTGCATAGTGGTACATCATACCCATATAATATAGGCATAATCCACTATAGCAGTCAATGGTCACCCTAATAAAAAAGCATGAAGGCCAAAAATACACAATAATAAAAGATATACACAAGCACCTAAACACCCCAATTAAATAAATAAAAGCACTTTTTTTTTAATGAATGTTTATAGCATGGGCCCCATTGTCATAATACCAAAAACTGAGACTTAAATGAATGTATTTTTATTCTGCAAATTGTAGATACAATGTGTTCTGTTCTGGCGGTAGTTGGCAGCTATAATATTACAACCAGAGCGTATTATGTCCAACAAAGAATTATGAATCTGGAATCTTGTTTAGTCCTTGAGAATAGGGAATGTACACTGCTTATGTGTGCAGTAGCTTTGTCCAGTGAAGAATAATGCATCTGGAATACTGTTTTGGGGGGAGTATGAATGTGGAATGCTGTTTGGTTTTAATTCTAGATGATAGAAGGAACACAGGGAACAACGGATTTAGAATATCCAAACTCATTTATTGAGCCAACACAACATTTAATAAATGAGTTTGGATATTCTAAATCCATTGTGCC
This sequence comes from Ascaphus truei, assembly GCF_040206685.1. Lineage (NCBI taxonomy): Eukaryota > Metazoa > Chordata > Amphibia > Anura > Ascaphidae > Ascaphus > Ascaphus truei. Next base: position 271,219,172 of record NC_134487.1, on the reverse strand, counting down.
CTGTGTTCCTTTTATCATCTACCTAGGACTGATTACAGGCTTTCGTTCAAGCACTGGAGCACCGGTAATTGTATCACTTTTTGTTCATATTTTGAGGTGTGCAGCATTTATCTCACTTGTCTGGTTTTAATTCTTAGTGTCACGCTTGTGCGAGCCCACAGACAAGACCTGACCCCGGCACTGAGGTGGGAAGGACCGTGCCACACACCCACAGTAGCGAAGGCGGGCCCAGTGGGTGGTTTGTAGCGTTGCTCGGTCTGGGTATGAAGAAAAATGGTTAATCCAATACTCGCCAGGTTCCAAGGGTAGGAGAGGTACACGTAGTCGTTATCCGTAAGCCAGGGGTAAAGAGCCAGAGAGAATCCAAATGCAAAGCCAGGTCGGTACACGAGAGGTTAATTCATAAGCCAGGGGTCACGAGCCAGAGAGAATCCAAATGCAAAGCCAGGTCGGTACACGAGAGGTTAATTCATAAGCCAGGGGTCACGAGCCAGAGAGAATCCAAATGCAAAGCCAGGTCGGTACACGAGAGGTAACTGTAGAAATCAAAGCAAGACAGGGCTGGACAAGCCAGGCACACACAATGCTACACAAAGTCTATGTTCAGCAAGGTATGCCAGGAAGAGGCAGTCTTATATAGGAGACAGGAACCAGTAGGGGAGGGAGAGGAGGCGGGGCCTCCGCAGATGCCAAGGATAAGCTGCAGGAGACAATGGCTCATAGCAAAGCTTGACACGTAGCTGGGGCTCGTTGCGCGCTGTCATGCACGTGCACCGCGCACAGCGGAGGTGCGGCGCGTCCCGAGGGGACGGAGCTATGCTCAGTGACCGTGCATAGAAGGAGCGGGTGCGCACACGCTCTGTAACAGGAACAGTGATGCGCACATCAGCGGGAGGCGAATCTTCGCCAGCTGCCGCTGCAGTACTATAGGTAAGCGAGGAGGGAACGCGCCACAAGGGACGCGCTCCCCGATTCCTCACACTTAGCCACATTGAAGTATCTGGAATTCTGCTGAGCTCTGGAGAAATCTGAAAAACTAGTTTAGCTCTGTAAAATCCTGAATGTGGTACAAAGTTAAGCTGCGGTGAATCCTGAATGTGTGATCCTGCTTAGCTCTAGAAAATTCTTAATGTGGGATCCGATTTAGCTCTGAAACATCTGTTTTGTATTCTGTGTTGTTCTGAAACATCCTGAACATGAAATCCTGTTATGCTCTCGAGAATCCTAAATGTGGAATCCTGTTGAGCTCCTAAGGGTTATGAATCTGATCAGTTTGAGCTCGTTGGCTACTGAAGAATCCAGATTATCTCTGAAGCATTATGAATCTAAAATCATGTTTGTCACTGAAGAGTTGCACATCTGGAATCCTGTTGATATTTTAGCTATGTGGTTATACGTTTCCCCTCAAGTCATGGGGCAGTGAGTGGCAGAGGCGGAACTAGGAGGGGGGAGAGAGGGAGAGAGAATGGGGGAGGTAGGGGGAGAGAGAATGGGGAGGGGAGAGAAATTGGGGGGAAAGAGAATTAGGGGAGGGTGTGGGGAAGAGAGAGAATGGGAGGAGGAGTGATAATGGGGGGAGGAGAGAGAGAATGGGGGAGGGAGTTTGGAAGAGAGGGAGTAGGGGGAGAGAGAATTCGGGAGAGAGAATAGGGTGGGAGAGAATAGGGGGTGGCAGAAGAAGGTGGCGACCCAGTGGTTTGACCCAAAAGTCAGTCACAACTTCCGGTGTCTGCCGCCAGAACATAACCCCCCCCCCCCTTTGCTCCACAGGTAGGATCTTTTAACTTGGGACAGAGGGAGAATGTGGGGGGGGGGGGGTGGAGGAAGGGCTTAGAGAGAGAATGGGGGAGGGAAGGGGAGTGGGGGAGAGAGAATGGAGGGAGAACAGAGGGAGTGGGAGACGGGAGTTGGGGAAGGGATTCGGGGAGAGAGTGGGGGAAAGAGAATGGGGGAAGGAAGAGGAAGAGAGAGGGGGTGGGAATGGGAGGAGTGGGGAGAGAAATGGGGTGAAGAGAGAGAACATACAAAAGATTCACAAATACAGTAAACAATTACAGAATTGTTTTGCCTTGATTCTATAAAAAAAATTGGGGCCCAGTTGGTTGAACTTGCCCCTGGCAGAAAAATACCTAGGGGTCTATTCTATAATCCTAGGATAAGCCACTTATCGTGCACTTATCGGGCAAAATGCCTACTGTTATTCAGTAAGCGAGTTGTAGTGGCGGCGGACCGTCGGTGGCGCACAGCCAAACATCCCATTTCACAAACTGTGGTCCTGCTCTTTCACCTTCAGCTGTGACGACTGAGCAAAAATAATGATTAGGGTGGTCTGCTATACCTTGTTTTTGCCCTTAATAAGACTATTTACGTCTGCCTTTAGTCTTACTATTCCTCCTTTCCCTTATATACCTAAAAATGGTTTTGTCCCCCTTCTTTACTGACTGAGCTGTTTTATCTTCTGCTTGGGTCGATACTTGCTATGAAAAATTGTCCTTCACCTCCTTGTTTTCCTACACCTTCGTACCCCTCACATTTACTACCCCCATAGTAGGGGGTATACTATTCCAATTATCTGGAAAGGAATAGCGATGTACACACAGGTTCCTTGTCTTTGCTGCATTTTGTTTAATGGAGGATTTTTGTCACGTTTGATTTACCCACCATAAGCTTATTATTTCAAGACAAAAAGAAAAGTGCATGAGACTTCAGTGTATATATTAGGAATCAGGTCATCTCGCTGCTGTAGGCTGTAAAATGAACTGCATGCATGTAGTGGGTATGTGATCTGGAAGACTAACGGTCCATATGCCAGATCAGATCCTCACTACATGAGGACAGGTCCCTGGCTATAGCAGACAGATGACCGCAAGCTTTCTGGCACATTGACTTCTGACATCATCAGCTGCTGCCTGGAAGCACTCATGCTCCAGACTCCAGGGGGTCTCTGCGATGCTCCACAGGACTGACTGAATTTGCACCAAGGAGTCAGGAGAACTGCGGACTTACTTGCCATAAGCATTCTTCATTTTTCTCATTTGTGACTGTATTACTTACCTTCTGGAGTCATGCACTTGTCTTTTTTTTTTGCAAATTGAAGAATTACAAATTGTTTTTTCCAGGAGATAAGCAGAACCCACTAGTGTGTGTGTATATATGGGTTGGACTACCACTTGAGGGGACATTACTAACTAAATAAGATCCTAAGTCACCGTAACTTAGTGTCAGGTTTGAAATCATGACCTGTTTCACAATGCGTATCAGTGACTAAGCTGAAACTGATCAGTCCCAGAGGGATAAAAACCTTGTCACTGAGTCAGGGACTGACTCGGGTAAGCTCTAAAGAATATTTGTTTGCCAGTGCAATACTTGCTCTTGAATTTTAATATTCTGTATTAATAGGTACTAAACCATAGAGGTTGTTTTGTGTGCACTGTTTCCTCTCTATAGTTACTGGCTGACTATCTAAAGTTTGTAACTGAAAATAACCTGCCGCTCACTCTGATATTTTAGTTAGTACTTTATACTTCAATACATAGGTGCATAGGGAGAAAAAAAGACTAATTATATAGCAACTTGTTGTATGAGGTACAGCTCTCACACTAGTTCACTCTAGATTGCACTCAAAGTGCACATTAGTGTTTGTTAGATATGATGAAATCATCAGGAATCAATTATTATGTGAAGTTTGGGAAGATCTGCAATGAACAAGTAGCACCTCTTAGTATATGGTACTCTATCATATAGTGCATGAACTATATACTGTACGGACTTATCCCATCACATATGTTTAGATCTACTTGACTAATACTAAACTAACAGGACTTACATTTAGCGCATTCCATTGTTTATTTCAGGCCTTGTCACTGAGTGTTGACCTTTTGGCTAAAATTAAGTGTATATCTTGGGCACAGGGCCATGTCAGTCTTGGAGTGGTGCCACTGGAAGACAGAGCACCCTACACCCCTAGCCGTAGTATGAGCACAGAACTAGTGATGGAGAACCTGGTAAAGGGCTGTACACTGGCACTTGAGTTCAAACTTTGTCCAGCAGGAACTGGCAGCGGAGGTTGAGGCAGGGGTCAGTGGTGTGTGGGCGAGTCTGCTGAAGCGATGCGGGCAGATAGCGTGGCGAACGGGTCGCCGGAGGTCCGCGGCGGCTCCCTTGGCAGGGCGCCGCCTTACAGCTTATGCGCGCGCATGCGCAGTGCGGACTGTTCCCAGAGTGCGGCGGCCATTAGCAGAGCCTTGCGCATGTGCATAAGACAGCGTGTGTGGCGGCCATTAGATGCGGAGCAGTGCAGGGGAACTACAAGCCCCAATATGCACAGGGGCTGCCGATCAGGTGCTGCAGACCAGCCAATAGGGCTCATGGATTCTCCTGCTCACAGATGGATACATTCGCGCTTCAGAGACCACGCCTGTCGGAGCTGGGACACAGAGAGGTGAGGGTGTGTGTGCAGGGTGTCAGTGGCCTCTGCACTAGGCCAGAGACCCCCTTATAGGCCCCAGCTAGGCCCCGACTTCCCCCATAAGCTTGTGGCTGCTACAGGGACAGGCCCAATAGATAGGGACATTGCCCTGTAGTTGCAAAGTGTTAAGGACACAGCAAGACGCCATGCAGTATCTGCGGCCTGTGGTCTGGGATCAGACCACCATTGAATTAGAGACTCTCTTCATGGTGGGACATTTCAGCGGGAGTCCACCCCAGGCAGAGGTGGAGGCTTCGCTGACGACGACGTCGCTGGATCAGCGGATTCCTGTTTGCTCTTTGGCCATACCCGGGTGCTGGAGCACCGGGGCAGGTACCTTAACAGGCACCAACAACAACACTTTTACTGTGGGCAGTGCTGTCACACACACATTGGGTGGGTTAGGTCCTGTGGACACCGGGTGGTTAGGTGCCCAGGGCACCTCAGTACTTTGGGGGGGAAACACCACCAAGGTGTGGACAACGCGGTTGGGAGCATTGGGAGGTTACAACAGTGCGTGAACCAGGTACACCCCAGGCTCCCTGCAGCGGAGGATCAAGCCTCCTGTGAGCAAACAGGTAATAGCGCACCACACACAGTCACCCTAGACACGGGGGAAAGGGGGCTACACGTACAAGAACCCTCTCGCTGAGACACTTATGCACTAGGCGTATCCCATGGAGGACACCAAAAAAACTTATTAGTGAGTGTCCTGATTGTGTGCTTTCTTTTCCAACACTATGCTGTACATGCTGTGCAATACAGAAAATAGCTCTGGGGATAAATAGTTTAAAGTGAATTGGAAGCTAAAAACGTTGGCACATTGTGCTCAGTACCATGTCTGTACCCAGAATCCTCTTCTGCGGTCTAACCACTGTATGTAATGATAATGAGGTGTAAAAAGTAGATCTGGGGGAGCCCGGGAATACATGCGGATGCACCTTTAGGGGGAAAATCAAATGTTTTAATTGACATGCAAAATTACTCAAAACTGGAATGCATTTTCACGGGATAATAATCAGGCATTTTCACTAAGAATAATCTAGGCGGATAAATTATATCAAAAGACATCACACTTGCATGCAATTTTTATACGAGAGGTGTCTATTTGTAGGAGGGAGAGAGAGGAATGGGGGAGAGATAAGAGTACATTAAAGTGGTCTCACTATCTCTTTATATAACCCTATGTAGTCCCCTCGCTAGGAACTACTAGTAGATAAGGGGTTAAGGACCCCAGAGGGTTAACTGTGTGGGCACAACTCTGTGCCCGCTGCCACTCCCTGCCCTGCCTGCAGCCTGGCACTTACAGGAAGGGTAAGAAGCTGTTATTTATTTTTAAATGTTTTAGGGGCGTTGGGGTTCTTATAAGGGGTGATGGGGGATCTTAGGAGTGTTGGGGTCTCTTTTGAGGGGTGGAGGTATATATAATGGGCAAGGTTATATATAAGGGGTGTGTGGTGTAATGGACGCAGGTGTACCTTTTTTTTAATCTGGGAAATGTTGGAGGGTATGTAGTGACTTACCTCATACGATGTAGGGACTTGCTTGTTTGTTTGTTTTTAAAGGGACGATTGAAACGGAAGTAAGTTCCCTCCACTTACGATTCTGGCATCTGGGGCTTGTTTGCGTCATGTGACTGCGTCTGGAGCAATCACATGACCCGGAATTGCTAGAGGTTTGGTGGTACTCTAAAGGTTCATGAATATAATAATAATAATAATAAGATACTTTATTTCATATAGCGCTTTTCTCCCAATGGGACTCAAAGCGCTTCACAATGACAGTATAGTGCGCGGTGCACAGAACATAGTCATTTTATAGACACAGAAGGCCCCATAGACTCTATCTTGGCTATGTGTTGTACGCTGGACTTTTGTTAACTTTTTGAAGTGAAACTTCGTTGCTGGCACCTACCAAATGAAAATTTCCTTTTGAGTAAATTGCCTTGATGGAGACGGAAGTGCAGTCCCGGAAGTCACGTCAGAAGAGGCCGTTATGGCAGCCGCCGCACATGCGGAGGCCTTCAGCGCTCGGCGTGCATGCGCAGGAGCCATTGCAGACTGCTCGGCACACCTGCGCAGTAGGCACCGGCTCTGCGCACCTGCGCAGTAGGCACCGGCTCTGCTGTGCAGACGCACACAGGTGCAGCACCCACAGAGACACACATACAGAGACACACACAGACACATACACACAGAGGCACACACGCACATGAGGAATTCACAGTTACTATACATATAGAAGTGCAAATATGTAAAACAGGGTGTGTGTGCTGCGCATGCGCGTTCTAAGTCAAAATTCTTTGCATTATGGCAAAAACACAAAGAAGTTTCACTTAAAATGTGCATGCTCGGCACACACACATTTTATTTTAACCCTTATTGTGTCTGATAAGCATTCAAACCAGAAGGGAGTTTTGGACTTAAAGCTAATTTTTTTTGCATGGGGCAAAACAACACTTTACAAAGCTAACATTTATACACAATGCATTGAAAGCTGATAAACCCCACTGACTTCACTCGCACCTTTGATCTCGAAACCCACCAACTAACCTCTACCACTGACTGACCCCACTCATATACCCACTCGTAAACCCTCTCCCACGAGTCTACCTGCTTAGTTGACTTGACACACCTTTTGATATAAGAAAAGTCAATGCTGACCAAACTAAATGCAAGAATTATCCACAACATTTCTTCTCAAGCATTATTAGGGATTCCGGTTATAGGTTTTAACTGAAGAACCTCCCACCGCTTCATCATCTTGCACGTCCGGTTAAAAATAAAGCATAATTTCTTATTATGTTCCACCTCTTGTATTAGCCCAGCCACAGGTAGGTGACAAAAGCAATTTAAGAGGAGTATGGAAAATTTAAACAAAGTGCACAGATAAACTCCATTCAAATGTGTGTCAATTTTATTTTATTTTTATAAAATGAAAACACCAGAAAAACGAAAGAAAATCCAAAACACTGATTCAAAACCAAACAAAAAACCCATTGAAAAACGAAATACTTAAGTATTATTATTGTTAAAAGACTTGGGAGATGGAGCAGGACTTTTGGGTGTTGATCCAGAGTATGGTGCTAGAGATTACGGAACTGAGGATTTCTCTGGACCCGCTGATCCTTGTGCTGGCCAAGCCAGTGGAAAATATCCCGTCCCCCACGAAGAAACCGATCTCTTTAATTCTAACAGCGGCGAGATGTTCCTTAGCTGCAGCTTGGAAAAAGATTAAAGCCCGATCAAGAGGAACGGTGCACAAAAGAATAAACAAAAGTTATGTACATGGAGAAGCTGACTGCCCAACTAAAGCAAACCCCGGATCAGTTCTACCCAACATGGGAGCCTTGGCTCCAAAGATAAGTAGGCAACAGGAGAGTAAGTCCAGTACCAATCACTGTATTAAGTTCCCCTCCATCCCCACCCTCTCCCTTCCCTTCCTCCCCCCCCCTCCTTCCAACTATACATTTTTTTCTATCGCATCTCATCTATCCACTTTAAGTTCACACCTGAGACTAAGGAGCAGCAGCTCACTGTTAAGAAACGACGGGAACAACATGGATTCATATCCATAACTATGGATCTTAATACTGTATGACAATATTTGATATAATGTGTACCGCCGTTAATGTGATGTTCCCCTTGCAATGTAAAGATGTATTTGTCTCAAAATATACAATAAAAAAGATTGAAACAAAAAAGCAGACTTGGGAGATACTAAAATGTTATGATCATGGAAAATTATTGGTTTTGAGAGAGACAATATATGTGGAATTATAAAGCCAGTTCATGGACCTAAATTATACCGGTAAACGGTCACCTGTGCCATTGTGATCCAATCCTGGTTTTGTATTCCTATTTGCTAGCTTGTTTTGGTATAAAAGAGTAACGTCTAAAGCAGGGGTGTAGAAACATTATTTTTTAGTTGCGGGCCAGATTACTTTTTTTATTCTGTCAAGTGCCAAATACTATCTACAGAATAAACATGGAATCTACATTGCACAATCACATGCTCACACACGTGCTAAAACAATCAGAAATAGAAACAAGTGAATGTTAGGTAACCCTCTTTCCCCCACCCAATCTCACATACAGTCTCCTGGGGGAAATACTGCTCTGCCTACATGTCTTAGTGTGGTGCATACCTGCTGGCAACAGGGGGGCCTGCGTCTCTTGCATGATGGTATAGGGGACGAACAGGACAGGCTTCTGGGGTTGTGCCCAAATTCTACTTACAGGTGCTGCGCCTCCATCTTGTGCAGCCCCCAGCTGTATGGGGTAAAGTATCTGCAAAAGAACTCGTTCCCCTACTCCCAATATACTTCAATCTCAGGCAGGAGGAATAGGTAAAATGCAGTAGCTTCTTTATTGATAGTCCTTATTCAGCAGCATAGATCACAGCAGGTCTTCACCAGTAGAATGTCCCTGAACACAACTCCCAGCCAAGGGCACCGAGAGAGGTTCTAGCTCTTCCCCTATCCCCTAGTGGGATCGGAGGTATGGGTCTACCCACAATCCCCGGGGGGGAGGCTTCAAGCCTACCAGAGCCCTGGCAGCTTGGCACGGGTACCCTGTCTCTATCAAGGTAAATAGGAAGTTGCAGTACATTAAGTAAGCTCTAATTGAACACAGAGCCTGATGACACTGCCTTCACTGACTCACTGCACAGCATGAAGTTGGGAAAACCCATGATTGCTCTTGGAAACCAGCCCTTACCCAGGTATTACTGCCAGGAGGAGGGCAGACCTATAGCCCAAACCACACAGGGCTACAGTTACTTGTGAGGGGAAGTGCAGCTCTCCAGCAACGCTCTCCATATCCGTCCAAAAAAGGTACGTAAAGTGATTCAGGGACACAAAATCCATGGAGAAAACGATAAATAGATGTGTACAAATAGCTTGGTGTAATAAAAAGGAGGTCACTGCATCCACTTCTTTAAATCCCAGGCAATCACATCCAAATATGGCCACTAAAGCGTCACTACGGAACGTCCAAAGTCGCAGCTTGCAGCTAAAAAAAAAAGGGCTCAAGTCGCCACTTAAGACTACATAGAATTTACCCCTAAATCTTTTACCCCCCCAAGCTGTGTTTGAAAGGAGGATACGATCAGTCACACAAAAAGATGCACAAAGCGCACTGGGGTAAAAAAGGATATACTGTAAACTGTAGAAGTAAAATCAAGGTAATTCCACTTACAGCGTACAAATACTTCCAACAAATTATGTCAAGCTGGAGCGCTTAGGAGTTCCACTATCCTGCAGTGCAGCACAAAGTCTTCCCCTCTGCAGGGTGAGTTAGCAGCCGTTGAGACGAATGCTTCCGCGCGCTGGGAGCAGCAGCTGTTCCGCGTCTCGCCGCCTCTCTTCCCCCCGCTTCCGGGTCTGCGCTGTAGACACAGTGATGTGTGCAGACCTCCGGATTACCAGTGCAAGGTAAGAGTTAGAAAATTCTCATGCACGGCCAATAATGGTGTAAATAACACCCAGGTCGGACTTCATACAGGAATATAGGCAATAGTCTCACCGGTGGACACTCAGTAGTAAACCCACTTCTAGTTTCACTCAATACAGAGCTTCATTAGAATTTTCTAACTCTTACTTTGCACTGGTAATCCGGAGGTCTGCACACATCACTGTGTCTACTTCGGAGACCCGGAAGCGGGGGGAAGAGAGGCGGCGAGACGCGGAACAGCTGCTGTTCCCAGCGCGCGGGAGCATTTGTCTCAACGGCTGCTAACTCACCCTGCAGAGAGGAAGACTTTGTGCTGCACTGCAGGATAGTGGAACTCCTAAGCGCTCCAGTTTGACACAATTTGTTGGAAGTATTTGTACGCTGTAAGTGGAATTACCTTGATTTTACTTCTACAGTTTACAGTATATCCTTTTTTACCCCAGTGCGCTTTGTGCATCTTTTTGTGTGACTGTTTCTACCTATGGAGTGATCCGGCGGTGGCTCATTGTGGAGGGGGGAGGGGGGGGTTACCTCCACGCATTATAGCAGCAAGGGGTTAAAGGAATACCTATAAAGGGTTTTTAAAGGAGCAAGAGCGCGAACTACATCTTTTCTAGAGGATACGATCAGTGTTCGACTTTACCTTGTCTAACTATTTGCACTTATTCCTATGATCTATCAGGGGTTACTGAGTACATGATGCTTGTTTACACAGCTAAGAAGACATTGGCCAGAACGAAATGTACTTATGTAAGGGTTATAGTAACAATGTTTCTGCATCACAGAAATAAAACTTCTGACATTATATAGAGCCTTCTGTTTTCAAAGCATTTTACAATTACAACATTAATATTGTGATTTGTAGGGGTTAATTCTATATATGACAAAGCGGCTAAATGGGCAGTTTTGTCCAAAAAGCCCCATAGACAAAGGGGCCTATGCAGAGAGCAGCGCTATTTCGAAATTCGCCATTTTTTGGAGAAAATCGCGCAGAAAACAGCAGAAAATGGCGATTTCCGAAAAACGCGCCAATTTTTCTTTTCTATTTGTAAAACTCGCCTCGCGGCTGGCGAGAACCTCAATCTCGCCAGTTTTAAAAATATCCTAATGCAGAGAGGCGCGAACGGCATCTAGCGGCTGTTCGCGCCAATAAAATGGCGCGATTGTCTCCTTTTTGCCTCGCCAGAAAAAATTGGCAAGAAGCTGCCGCTCGCGGCCATTGCAAAGGGAAAAAAAAAGGCGCGAATTTGTTTTTACTCGTTTCTGAAGCGCGCATCTCGCCAATTTAAACTCGCCACACGCATCCATGTTAAACATAGCAGAATTCGCACTTTTCTGCATATGGAGAATAAAACTCTCCAAAAAAGCTACTTTTTAATAAATTCGCCATTTTTAAAATTCGCTGCTCTCTGCATAGGCCCCAAAGTGTCCCAAATGACCACTACAGAGTATATAGAATGTCTTGTTTGTAGTACAGGAGTGCAATACAAGGACACAATGTAAAGATGCCAGCTGATTGTTGGGCAATATTGGAATAAGCTTGGGCCGTCAGTGTTTCTTGCATGCGGTTGAGATTTGTGAAGTCTATTGCAATGCCTGGTTTTACTTTTATTTCAATTGCTGTTTCCCAACAATTATTATTATTATTTTATTTTTTATTTTTTAGGAATTCTAAGTTTTTTCCCCCATTTGTTTGTCACAATACCAACCAGCACTCAGCATCTAAGATCATCCACAGGCCTATCTAAGGTCGTGATTATAGTGCCTGCTGCAGGGAGAACGCGTGAGGTCACTCGCGCTGTGCCCGCGCAAAACCTACACTGTCGGCAGGAGGCATAGGGAGGCGTGGCCGTGTCGTCACGCGAGCGGTTCGCCCTCATTGGCTGAACCGCTCACGTGACATGGGCGCTGAAATTTTTTTTTTATGTCTCCTCAGGATTTGTCTCCTTCGTCGCGCTTACACGCGGTCGCAGTCGCGCGCACTATGTGCACCTCCATTGACATCTATGTATTTGTTCCGGCATAATTACGGCCTAAGACTACATCCCTTCTTGCTTTTCACTGCCCACGAATCTGCCTTTTTAAAAAAACTAATCCGCGGTGAAATGAGCTGGCCAATCCGCCGCAGATTCAAATTCCAGCGGGAAATTCACCCATCTCTTCTCCCTCACTTTGCTGCTAGGAAATGGTAATGAAGGACAAGTCCTGTAACCTTTGCCCAATATGTAGCAGAGGAGATGCAGTGAGAATGACTGTTCTCACGATGGCAAGCATTGGTGCGGCATTACTTGCCGGGGAAAAGCCGATACCCCGGCCGAGCAATTCCAGCTGCGGAGGTTCAGGGCGATGAGACTTTATTGCCCGAGGGTCCACAATCCACCTGTATTAATAATAACCCTTTGGCTACCAGAGGGGCAACGAAATGCGGTGCTGTCCCCTCTGGCAGCCAAAGGGTTAATACCTGTGATTACTTCTATACTCCTATAGCCTGGGTCCCCCTTGGTCCCCTGTTTTTCCCCTTACCTTTCCTTAGGCAGCGGAGGCCGGGGAGAGTGCGGGGGGGATGCGCAGTAGCAAGCACAAGCGGCGGCTATTTGGAGTATAGCACAGCAGGGGAACTACAAGTCCCAGCAGCCTCAGGGGCTGCAGACCACATGTTGCCAGGCAGCCAATAGGGTTGAGAGATGCATGGCAGTTAGAGTGACTGGCAGTTGGAGCCAGGATAGAGAAAGGGAAGTAGGGGCCTGGGTGTCAGTGGCACCCAGACTAGGCCAGATTAACCCTTTAGGTCCAAGATGATAGGCCCTCCTACCGGAGTTCACCCCACGCATAGGCGGAGGCTTCACTGATATCAACGTCACTGGATCAGTAGATCCCTTTTGCTTTCCGGCCATAACCGGGTGCTGGAGCACCTGGGCAGGTACTTCACAACGTGCACCAACTATAACACTTTCAGTTACTGTTGGGAACGCTGTCTCACATATTGGGTGGGTTGGCTCTTGTGGACACCAGGGAGGTTTGGTGCCCAGGGGCCCCTCAGTACTTTGGGGAAATCCCATCAGGGGTGGACACTACGGTTTGAGAGCACGGTGGGGCTACGGCCGTGCGAGGCGTATATTGTATGTGGGTTAATGATATATCTAGTTGCACCTGTGTTCAGTAAACTGTTATTAAATACAAGTGTGTAATCTTATTGCATTGGGTCCTGCGACGGGGTTATCCGGCGCTGTCAGGATCCCACGCAGGTGGAGGCGCTGTCACCGGACAATGCAGGTACACCCCGGGCTCCCAGCAACGGAGGTTCATGCCTCCTGTGAGCCGCAGGTAAAGCACCACACACTCAGTAGCCGCCACATTTCCCATAGGGTGGGGGAAAGAGCGCTACACTCCTTATTTCTACTAATATTTTTTCTACAATGCTGCTTACAGGGGTCGACGAAAAGGAAGGGGCTGTGACATAAGAGAAGGTACTGTAAATGCAAACCGAGCAGAAAGTTGGAGATAATTAAATAATGTGGTGAAGAGTGAGGGCAGAATTGGTGATGCTCTACTGCCCTCTAGTGGACAATCAAAGTACATAACCATAGTACTTTTTGTTGTTGCTTGCAGCATAGAGGTCCTGGTCAGTTTCAGGCTGTACTCTCCATTTCCAAACATTTATCCTAGAGGTTAGTGTGCTTTCTGCTTAGGCACAACCACAGATTAGATCATGGGAGCGCAAACTTTTGCTGCTACGCCCCCCTGTCTTGCTTGCCCCGGTTCTCATGCCCCCCTCCAACGTGCATCCGCGTCAAATGACACTACGGGGTCATGTGACCCGCGGCGTCATTTGACGCATGTGACGTCACGTCACAGGCCCCGCAGCGTCCGCCGCGTTGGCATGGCGAAGCGTCACAGCCGGTTGAAACAAGGTAAGTGGAGTGTTGCAGAGGCCTCACGTGATCCCCTGGTATTAAATTTAAATGCCTAAGGGAAGAGCGGGGGGCCTCTGCAACTGCCCGCACCCTCCCAGACAAATCTCCCGCCCACCCTGGGGGGTGCGCCCCCCAGTTTGTGCACCGCTGCATTAGATAAATTATGTGGTGGGTAAAAAAGTGACAAAACCCCTCCCCCCTACAATGTAAAGTAAATAAAAATATCACTTGTGAGCACATTCACGTCTCAGACTGTGACTGCTTTTCACCATTATCTGTTAGCATACAGTGCTTCCACTGCAACCAGGGATTCTGAGAAATTACATGCAACGGTGTGCTCATTTGCATGTCAATTTCCCAGAATCCCTGGCTGCAGTGGAATGATTGTATGCTAAGAGATAATGAAAAGCAGGGTTGCAGCCCTGTCCGAGACGTGAATGGGCTCACAAGGGAGATTTTTTATTTACTTTGCTTGGACACAGATATCCTAAAGTTTATTGCATCCTGACAACTTTCTCACATTTCCTGGGACACACACACATTTGCAAAGGTTGTTTTTAGTTGTGCAAATGCTACTATACATACATAAGGCACTGTGCAGTGTTTATTTTATTTATTAACTGTTTTACCAGGAAATAATACATTTGAGAGTTACCTCTCGTATCCAAGTATGTCGTTGTGTTGTGTTTATTTATTTATTTATAAAATATTTTACCAGGAAGTAATACATTGAGAGTTACCTCTCGTTTTCAAGTATGTCCTGGGCACAGAGTTAAGACAAATAATACATGTCATGGAACAAGAACTGCATTTCTGATTCACCCCCCTCTTTCCTTTGCAGCTTCTGCCTGTCAGTTCTTACTTTCAGCTGCATGGAGTTTGCACACACATACTGTGCCTGTGTGATATGTAACAATGTTGCATTTCTTGCCTCTGGGCATGTAATCAGTGAGCTGCTACTGCAGCCTCTGAGATCCTCACCAGAATGGGCTAGTCTGCTTTCTCCCCCTCTGCTCTGCCCACAGATGGTCTGTCCCCAGGCTATCTTGCTACTCAGCATACATTGGGATTTCCTTTTCCACCATCACCTCTGGATGAGTGAGTACCCTGCTGTAACTGCTGTAGTGGTAGGATTACCCTTTTCACCTGCCCTTAACTACAAGGCACCCACAGAGAGACACTATTTAAACACCAACATCTCTTCACAAGTGCCTGTCTTTTATGCTACTTTCCCCAAATAAAGTAAAGAAAAGAAACAGAACTTGTTGTGCTTTGAAAAGAGGGCCGAGTTGAAGCTAGCTGGGCTAATCATCCCATTCATGACCCTGGCCTCCAGAATAGTGAAAAGGATACCGTGAGCCTTACAGGCACTTACAGGAGCTGCTACTCCAGACTTTATGATAACACAGAGCAGTCTCTGCAGACTGAAAAGCAGCAAGCAGCTTACACTGCACACGCAGCTCTGCAGACTGAAAAGCAGCAAGCAGCTTACACTGCACACGCAGCTCTGCAGACTGAAAAGCAGCAAGCAACTTACACTGCACACGCAGCTTTGCAGACAAAGTCCATAACACACAGAGCTTTGAATGCCTTCTCTGTCTTTTTGAGTCCACCCTCTGCACAGTTCCATAGTAAGGGATTACCATCTCACCTACCCCTGCGCACGTCCCCACGGCTAGCGCCATCAAGGGCCACGCTACCGGACACCCGCCAGGACACGGGTCAGAGCCACCGGACACCTGTGAGTACAGCTACCCCTACGCTGCACGCTGCAGGACACCGCTCGGCATCATCTGAGACAGACGCCCATCGCTGACACAGGTAAAAAACCGCACGCTACATGCACTGGCTAAAGGCCTACACACACCTACAGCATGGCAGAACTCAGAACCTCACCAGACATCACGCAGGAGAGCAATTACTCAGACACAGAGACCGCTGCGCAACTGCTACAGGCGCAGGCAGGCGCAAGGCCCAAACGGACAGTCACACTGACACAAAAGGCCCACGAAAAATACAAGACTGACATTGAAGCGCACCGCGCTAAATTAGAGTTGGCCTGAAACACTACCACACTTGGGATACAGCTCGAGCAGGCAATAACTCAATTAAAGATAGCCCACTTATGCTACCAAGGGCTGTCAGAGGCATACGTCACCTACCTGGCCAGGGCTAATACCGGTGAAAGCCTGCATGAAAGGGACTTACAGCACAATATTGACTTGACATGTGACAGCCGCGTGCGAACCACCATCGCAGACGCCCAAAGCGAGAGAAAAGAGCTCCTCCTGGAGACCGCATCGCAGCGCTCAGGCACATCCAGGCACTCATCAAGGTCAGCAAGATCAGTGCAATCTAACGCGTCCAGCGCAAGCACAAATGCTACCAAGGCGCGAGCCACCGCAGAGGCCGCATGTGCCAGGGCCGAATATAGTCACAGAGAGGCAGCCATAAGAGCAGGACGAGCGCGCATAGAAGAGGAGGAACAGACAGCCGCCGCTAATGCCACCGCCGCTGCCGTCACAGCTACCGCCGCCACTGACTCTACTGCCGCAGCTACTACGCGTAGGAAAGCCGAATTTGATGCAGAACTAGAGGCACTTAACCAAGAGAAGGAAGCCACCGCCGCTATAGCCCAAGTTGAAGTCCTAGAAGCAGCCGCACAACAGGACGGCGGGGAGCAACCGTACAGACGGGTAGCCTCAGAGGATCCAGCCCAACGCACTGAAGACTACGTAAGGAGCCTCTTCAGTGTAAAGACCAGCGCACCATCTCAACACGGAGGGAGTGACTCTACAGACACCGAAGACTTGCTAGGTCCACGAGGAGAAGACGCTGCTCCGTCAATGGTACATGCTGCCTGGGATAGCCACAGCCGCAACAGTGATCCACACGTCAGCGCGCACACGGATGCACTACAACAGGCTCGCCATCCAGGTACACCCACACGGGAAAACACAGCCCCTCACACCGACCAGCAGTTATCACGCGTCCACGCCAAGGAAGAGGCGACCGCACAGACCGTCCCAGCAACTACCTCAGAAGGGGACAAACACGCCGATGCCTCAGGCCTGACAGACATAGCCAAGTACATGATCCGGCGTGACCTGGTGCAAGCAGGACTCATCAGCTTCGACGACCGCCCTGAGAACTACCGGACGTGGAAGTTCACATTCAAAGACGCAATCAACAGCTTGGACTTCTCAGCAAGGGAAGAGCTCAACCTGCTATTCAAGTTCCTGGGGAACGAATCCAGGGAGCACGTGAAGAGACTTCGGGCGGCAAACGTGAACCAACCCCAAGTAGGCCTTGACCTAGTGTGGGAAAGGCTAGAAGAGTGCTACGGTCGCCCCGAAGCAGTCGAGGATTTGCTCTTCAAAAGAGTCGACAGCTTCCCCAAGATCACAACTAAAGATTACTCGAAGTTACGAGAGCACGGGGACCTGCTGCAAGAGCTGGAGTTTGCAAGGAAAGACCATTCCTTAACAGGTCTCAACGTCTTGGACTCAGGTCGTGGAGTGAGACCCATCCTGGAGAAGCTACCCTGCAACCTCCAAGAAAGATGGATTTCACAAGGATCCAAATACAAAAGGGAGAAGCAAGTCGCCTTCCCCCCATTCTCATTCTTCTTGAGCTTCATCCGCGAAGCGGCAAGGACAAGGAACGATCCCAGTTTCATCTTAGGTGCGCAAACCACACACAGTGCAAGCAGCCTGAGGACTGAGAGACCAGTGGCGAGATACGGTAACACCCAAACACCCATCTCGGTCCACAGAACGAATGTGCCTCCCACGACCCAAACTACTCCCGATCAGTCGGTCGCCGGAGACGAGGAACCAAGGGACCTTAACAAAGAATGCCCTATACACAAAAGGCCGCATCCACTTAACAAGTGTGTCAGATTTAGAATGAAACCCATAGAGGAGCGAAAGAACTTACTCAGGGAATGGGGAGCTTGTTTCAAATGTTGTGCTTCCACAACTCATTTATTCAAAGACTGTAAAGAAGAAATCAAATGCACAGAGTGCGATAGCGACAGGCACATAGCCGCTTTACACCCGGAAGCTATGAAGCCCAAATCAAGCAAAACCCTAACCCTTCGACAAAGCAGGGCGGGGAGGAAGAAGTGGGAGATACACCCTCCACGACGTCGGTAGCGTCCAAACGCACAGAGGTATGTGGAGAAGGAAGCGACGGTGGATCTTGCTCTAAAATATGTCTGGTAGCAGTGCACCCAGAGGGACAACCCCAAAGAGCTAAAAGGATGTATGTAATCATCGACGACCAGAGCAACCGATCGCTGGTCAGGTCAGAATTCTTCGATATGTTTAACATACAAGACAGCGCTTCTCCTTACACTCTTAGAACGTGCGCAGGGCGAATGGAGACTACAGGGAGAAGAGTGAATGGCTACACCATATGCTCAATAGACGGCAAAGTGAACATGCCCCTTCCCACACTCATCGAGTGCAACCCCATGGCTACAAACAGGGCCGAGATTCCCACACCAGACGTGGCACGTCATTACCCGCACCTCAGAGGAATAGCCAACTACATCCTGCCGGTAGAACAAGGCGCCAAGATCTTACAGCTGCTCGGTAGGGACATCATGAGGGTGCATAAAGTCCGTAAACAGCATAACGGACCCCACAACATGCCATACGCCCAAAGACTTGACCTAGGATGGGTGAAAGTGGGCAACGCGCGTACTGACAAAGAGCACGGACAAGACTATGTTGACGCCCGCAGAACGGTGGTAACAGAATGTGGGCACATATCTCTCTGAACCATGTCTTGGCCATCTCCAAGTGACAGAAGGGCCAAGTGAAGAGAAAAGACAAGGTCATACCCCTGAGGTCAACAAAAACATCCTCACATCGGGGGGATGTGACAATGGCCTAGGATGCTTAGCGGTTCAGATAACCAAGGATGACGAGTCGACTCCACTGAAGGAAGAAAGTAACCTCCCAAAGGTGACCGACAAAGGGATCGTCCAAAAGACAAACGAGCGGACGATCCTCTCGCGAGCAATGGCACGGCTAGGACGTACAGTCGTTCCTCTCCACAGAGTATCCAGCGATAAAGCAGCCGGCTGGCATAGCCGCAAAAGATTGCGCCCTACAGGTGAAGCCACAGTGTCAAAAAGACTGTCCTCTCACACGTCTAAAAAAAGACAATCACAGAGACATCTCATAAAGGGATTTACTAGGGCAAAAGAGACTGTTCTTCGTTATGTCCAGGGAGAAAGTAACCTCCTTATGGCAGTTAACAAAGAGACACAAAAGCGTTTCACCAAACTACGTGGAGATGTTTTCGTGCAAGAGGAATGCACCGATGACCTATGGTGCACAGCGTTCCAGACAACGAGGGACGACGACAAGCAAACACCATCGAGGGAAGATAGAGAATTCCCGAGGTTAACAGTCAAGGAGCTCTCCAAAGACGGACCAGGCAGTTGGGTGACTCCACTACCATTCCATTCACCAAAAGGACGCCTCCCCAACAATGGAGAACATGCCATCTCTAGGTTCACTTCGCACCGCTGAGACCTACAAAGGAAACCGGAGACCAAAAACAACTTTGTGACCTTCATCCAGAAGAGACTCCTTACCGGCCACGCAAAGCCAGCACCTCTAATGAAGGAAGGTGAAGAATGCTGGTACTTCCAATCATCTGGGGCCTACCACCCTCAGGAACCCGATCAAATCCGGGTAGTGTTCAGCCCCAGCGCTCAGCTCCAGGGTGTCTCCCCGAACGACGCCCTCTTTACTGGACTAGACTCGACAACCAGTCTTCCAGGAGTGTTGTTCCGCTTCCGCAAGGAGCCAAAAGCCATCTCCTTCTGCCAAACGCCAGGTGATAGAGTGACAGGCTACCACGACTGGCATACCTACAAGGGGATGCACTCTGTAGGTAAAACTACAGAGACAAAAAGACTGTTCTCTCACAAGGCTAAAGAAAACAGTGCCAGAGACTTTTGCACAAAGACATTGTGGTGCAACCAGCTAACCTGGAGCTGTGCATCCACCCTGCATCCTTTGCCAAAGAACCTTGGCCAAGGGACCTTGATACCAGTGACACCAGCCAGTGTCACATCGCTATGTGGACATGGACTCTTGCATTGTTTGAGAATGTGATGTTATTTTTGTTATGCATAGCACATATGTTCCACATATTCAAGTTATATAGTGGTATCTCCAGATACCAGACGGGGAGTGTCATGGAACAAGAACTGCATTTCTGATTCACCCCCCTCTTTCCTTTGCAGCTGCTGCCTGTCAGTTCTTACTTTCAGCTGCATGGAGTTTGCACACACATACTGTGCCTGTGTGATATGTAACAATGTTACATTTCTTGCCTCTGGGCATGTAATCAGTGAGCTACTACTGCAGCCTCTGAGATCCTCACCAGAATGGGCTAGTCTGCTTTCTCCCCCTCTGCTCTGCCCACAGATGGTCTGTCCCCAGGCTATCTTGCTACCCAGCATACATTGGGATTTCCTTTTCCACCATCACCTCTGGATGAGTGAGTACCCTGCTGTAACTGCTGTAGTGGTAGGATTACCCTTTTCACCTGCCCTTAACTACAAGGCACCCACAGAGAGACACTATTTAAACACCAACATCTCTTCACAAGTGCCTGTCTTTTATGCTACTTTCCCCAAATAAAGTAAAGAAAAGAAACAGAACTTGTTGTGCTTTGAAAAGAGGGCAGAGTTGAAGCTATCTGGGCTAATCATCCCATTCATGACCCTGGCCTCCAGAATAACATGGTTACAAATACAGTTACATAAATGAACAGGGTATACATTATATACAAGACCTTGCATGCACAGTTAAAGAAAATATATGTTATGGGCGAATGAAACAGTGTTGTCTCACTGAATTAGATTACTGTGCATTGTGTTTTGTTAAAGAATAGTTGCAGGGGTTACATTTCTGATATTCTCCATATAATCTTTTTTACAACTGGAACTATTTTATAAATAACTAGCTTAAAAGAACCCGGTGTTGCTCAAGAATTCTAAGAAACCAAAACAATACTGAGATTTATAAATGGATAATTCGTTTTTTTAGTTTCTTAATGAAATATTTTTTTTATGTATTTTTATTCTAATGCTGTTGGGTTAACTATATTTCAGTTTTTTCCAACAAGGCATAGAAACATACAAATCAGTTAGGTCATTTGTGACATCATGTGTGATGACATCAGCAAAGAATGCGGGGGAGTTAAGGTTGTGTGTTTCCAGACTTTTTAAAGGTTTGTTTACAAACCATAACTACACTTTAACAAAGTTTTTTCAATTGAATATATATGTCTGTCTGTATATATGTATATATATGTCTGACTGTATATATGTATATATATGTCTGACTGTATATATGTGTATATATGTCTGACTGTATATATGTATATATATGTCTGACTGTATATATGTATATATATGTCTGTCTGTATATATGTATATATATGTCTGACTGTATATATGTATATATATGTCTGTCTGTATATATGTATATATATGTCTGACTGTATATATGTATATATATGTCTGTCTGTATATATGTATATATATGTCTGACTGTATATATGTATATATATGTCTGTCTGTATATATGTATATATATGTCTGACTGTATATATGTATATATATGTCTGTCTGTATATATGTATATATATGTCTGACTGTATATATGTATATATATGTCTGTCTGTATATATGTATATATATGTCTGACTGTATATATGTATATATATGTCTGTCTGTATATATGTATATATATGTCTGACTGTATATATGTATATATATGTCTGTCTGTATATATGTATATATATGTCTGTCTGTATATATATGTCTGTCTGTATATATATGTCTGTCTGTATATATATGTCTGTCTGTATATATATGTCTGTCTGTATATATATGTCTGTCTGTATATATGTATATATATGTCTGTCTGTATATATATGTCTGTCTGTATATATATGTCTGTCTGTATATATATGTCTGTCTGTATATATGTATATATATGTCTGTCTGTATATATATGTCTGTCTGTATATATATGTCTGTCTGTATATATATGTCTGTCTGTATATATATGTCTGTCTGTGTCCCTGCTGAGCTTTTTAAAAAAAAAAAATAAACTAAAAAAAGAGGTGCCAGTACTCAGCGCCGCAGACAGCTTTCCGGAGGGCCCAGGACTACAGTATTCAATGGGCCGTCCCTGCCCCCGTGTTTGAGGCCTTGCAAGACCCGCCTCGATCTCTCACACCCCCAACGTCTCTCTTCCCATCATACCCCCACCCCTCTCTTCCCCCTCCCCCCAACCTCTCTCTCTCTTCCCCCTCCCCAACCTCTTTCTCTCCCCACAACCTCTCCCCCCACCTCTCTCTCTCCCCCCCACCTCTCTCTCCCCCCCACCTCTCTCTCTCTCCCCCCCACCTCTCTCTCTCCCCCCACCTCTGTCTCCACACAACCCCTCTCTCTCCCCCCAGCTCTCTATCTTTCTCACCCCCACCTCTCTCTCTCTGTCTCTCTCTGTCCCCCACCTCTCTCTTCCCCCCACCTCTTTCCCCCACCTCTCACCCTGACCTCTCTCCCCCCACCCCACCTCTGTACTCTCACTCTTCGTCCCCATCTCCCCCCTCCCTCTCTTACACTCCCATCTCTCCCCCTCCCTCTCTTACACAACACCTTTCTCCCCTCTCTTGATCACGCCACCCCTCTTGCTCACTCACTCACTCACTCTTCCTTCTCACTCCTCCCCCACATCCCCTCCCTCTCTTACTCCACCTGTTCCCCTCCCTCTCTCACTCTCTCAATCCCCCTCCTCTGCAATTCCACACCCTCTCTCAAATCCCCCCTCCTCAAACTCAATTCCCCCCTCCCCTCCTCACACTTAAGTCCCTCTCCCCATCTCACACTCAATACACCCCTCCCGTTCTTACACTCAATACCCTCCTCCCCTCCTCACATTCCATACCCCTCACCTTCCTCATACTCCACATACCCCCTCCTTTTCCTCACACTCAATACACCCCTCCATTTCTCACACGCTATACCCGCTCCACACACTCCATACCCCCTCTTCATACTCCACACACTCCTTCCCCTCCTCACACTCCATACCGCCCTCCCCTCCTCACACTCAAGACACCCTCCCCTCCACACACTCAATACCCCCTCCCTTCCTCACTCTCAATACCCCCGCCCTTCCTCAAACTCAAAACCCTTCTCCTCACACTCGACAACACACACACTTACTTTACCGTGGTGTGGGGGGGGGGGGGGGGGGGGCGGGATGGAGGCCTCCAATGCTGTGCCGAATCCGCAGGCAGATGCGGAAGTTGGGTCCGACTTCTGGGCAGGCCTAAATTTCAGCGCTGAACAGCACGCCAGGGAGCTTGGAGTGAAGGCCGGGCCGCAGCTGGGGAGAGCGGGGGCCCAGCAACCAACACAGGCCCGGCAGTCAGAGGCAGAAGTTGGGCCCAACCTCTGGACAGGTTCTACTTCCAACACCGGCCAGATGGCCCCTCCACAGTCGCCGGGCCTGGAATAGTTATCCCAGCTCTCACCCCCGTCAGCAACCCTGATCGGCAGGTTATTGCCAAATCATTGCCACATCATACCCATCTTTTCCAAGTGTCCACGTTGTCATTATTTCATTGCACACACAGTGTTGGAGAACAAATGTTGCATTTCAGATACGACTTGTCCTATAAATGGATCAGAAATTCAGAATCCCCGGGAGTACAAGAACAATTTTTTTGGGGTAGGGATGCTTAACTTACAAAACTAGAAACATACATATGTAGCATGGCTGGCCCAGGCTGCCTCTCTACCTCCTGTCACGTAAGTTCCTGATAGCTACAGGCTGTGACAGGCTATCCTAGGGGGCATTAACCCCCTCTCATGCTACTCTTTGAGTGACAGCGAGGTGGTTCCACAAGAGTCTGTGTATAGCCAATCATGGTACCTTGTGCCTCCCCTTTTGAAGTCTCAGAGAGGAAGTACCAAATTGAAAGGAATTCTCTTCCACTCGTTCTAGGGAGAGGAGGTGCGTTCTGCTCCCACCCTCTGGGGTGAGGAGTCAAGAGATTATAGGCCTCAATACTACCTGAGAGTTCAGCATCATCCAGAGGCCTGGGATCCTCTGTCACTGTATGCATCCGCTGTATAACATCTGCAGTGACTGCCAATAAAGCCCCTTTGCTGGAGGCGCTGACTCCATGGGAAAGTCTGAAATCATCAAAAGCCTGTCCTAGTCCCCACTACAACACGAACCACTCAGCTCTCCTGGACCCCCACAGGTACGCAAGCATCACAAACATCAGTAGTAGCACCAACATCTCCAGAGAGGGGGGGAAAAGGGTTACACATACATTCAAATAAAGTAAAAATATATAAACCCAGGAGAGGCTGCAGCACCCCTCTGCACCCGTACTTCCAGCCCACATGAATACCGAATTTGTCATAGGACCTGATGCCTTGTAATGGACCAAGATAGTTTGTCATAGTTCTGTGTGTACAGAGGTTTCCAGCATTATAGATCTATAAAAAAAATGCTTTATAATATGTAGAGCCCTAAGGCCGGATACATCCAACGGCAGTAACCAAAAAAATGAGGTATATACCGCCAATAAGTGTGTTCATTTTTATAGTGCAATACATCAACATTTCAACTCCAAAAATAACACACTTTTTACTGGATCCTATTGGTTAATGTACCATGTGGTTCGTCACTTTTGCCTGAGATTAATTTAGCAAGCAAAAGTGAGGAAACCACAAGGTACATCAATCAATCCTATTGGTTGGTGTCATCAACCAATTATGAGAGAGTGAGTGACTGGGTGGGTGAGAGAGTGAGTGACTGGGTGAGTGACTGGGTGGGTGAGAGAGTGAGTGACTGGGTGGGTGACTGTGACGATTCAGGGGATTCCTTCTCCTTCTTTTCCCTCTGTCCCATCTCCTGCCAATCCCTCTACCATTTCCCACTCCTGTCCCGTTCCGTCTATCTCTCCACCACTACCTCAGCGCATGCCCCGCAGGCCTCGCGCGCCCCGCGTGGTCCCCGAGCCCCTGCAGTGACACTCCCCGCTCTCGGACACCCGCTGTGCCCCCGGCTAGTACCTCACCTTCCCTGGTAGCTCCGTCCGCTCCTCTGGCCTCCTCCAGCAGGGTGCCCGTGGCACGGCGCTCCGCGCGCCTGGTGACGCGGCCTGTGCGTGTGCTCCCTCAGCTCGCGGAGGGCGCACGCACATGCTCTTCCTCTAGGCCCTGTCGCCCTTCTGCTCCCTCCTCTCAGTCCCTGCGGGCCATCTCCCTGTCACAGCCTGTGTGCGCGCATCCCCAACTTACAGAGGTCGCGCACACACGCTCCTCTTGTTTGGCCGGTCACGTTTATGACTCCTCCTCCCAAACCCTTCAGGCCATTCCCCTGACTGTGGAATTTAGTTGGTGGGTGGTCACAGCAACAGGAACTCAGCCGGATGCATAAATAAATAAAAAAAGCTTTATTGCACTGTAGTGCTGCACATCACATAACGGAGAACACCTCTGACGCGTTTCGTTCCGTTCAGGAACTTTATCAAAGAGTACAAAGATCTCTCACACTGAAGTGTTATATACACAATCCCCTGTCATGATTGGTCAATACATAATTGCAAACAGACGATAACGATTAGCAATCAATGCTTGTCATTACTGAGAGGGCTACGCAAACACTGCAGTGTATGAAATAAAACAAACCACAATAACAAGTGATAACATATAAACAATACAAGTTTAAACATATAATTTAAAATCAAGATCTGTGAATAGCAGCATCTGTGATAACAGATAGTATCATCCTTGGAACATTATTTTAAAGAACACACTTCTTAATGCACACAGTTGCCATCCACGCTCCTTGATTAAAAATATTCCAGGGGCCCAATTCGTCAGGTTAAAGAGAATCTGTTCGGACAATGATGTCTTCATTCAAAGGGCCAAAGAGATGTCCGACAGATTCTTGGAAAGAGGTTACTCTGTTGAAGATATTACATCTGCATTCAACAAAGCGGATGCCATGGATAGAAGCACTCTCATTTGCAAAAAGTCAAAAAATTATCAATCTAAAAAGTTGCGACATCAATCTAAAATTTCAACTAGCACCAACAGTCCCATGTTCATTAGCACATTCAATTCACAATCACAACAGATTTGCAATATTATTGCCAAACATTGGCACACATTGTCCCTTGACATAGATATTCGAGATATAGTGGAGAGTGGCCCTAAATTCTCATACCGTAAGGCAAAAACACTGGCTGCTCACTTGTCTCCGAGTATGTTTAATTCTGGATCTAATGCTTCTAATGTTAACAGCATCCCAAAAGGATTTTTTCATTGTGGCAAATGCTCAATGTGCAGATACGCAGTTCAAACTAGGTTTATCTTATATAATAATGATCGTCATAAATATTACATTAGATCATTTTTAAATTGCAATATCACCCATGTAGTTTATGTTTTGAACTGTGCCTGCGGACTTCAATACGTGGGCCGCACTATAAGACCTCTGAAAATCAGAATTGCGGAACACGTCAGGTTAATCAAAAAGAGAGATGTAAATCATCCTGTGTCCAGGCATTTTTCTTCATGCCCTGTAGGCAATATTAATAATTTCTCTTTTAAGGCTATAGAACATGTACCATGCCATCCTAGAGGTGGTAACAGGGAAAATGTATTGAATCAAAGAGAGATGTATTGGATACACACTCTCAACACTCTCCATCCCTATGGGATCAATGTTGATTGGGAGTTGAAACACTTCCTACAGGGTTGATTACATGGGGAGTCTTGGGAGTGTGTATACCAATGCACCTCACATATACCCTAAGGGGTTAATTTCTGTTCAATAGGGACTTATTACCCCTCTTCTTCTACTAGAATTAACAATTGTACAATTCATTTGTATTATCTATATGCATTAATTATTGTTCTATGTACACTACTCAATATATATCAAGCTATGAATTAAGTCAAATATTATCTATATACATTAATTGTTGCTCTATTCACATTACTTAATATACATCAAGTTATGAACTAAGTTTAATGTGCTTCACTAACTCTTCTTGACATATGTCCATTGGATTATATCTCCATATATATGCTCTATCCTTGTGTTCTTTAAAATAATGTTCCAAGGATGATACTATCTGTTATCACAGATGCTGCTATTCACAGATCTTGATTTTAAATTATATGTTTAAACTTGTATTGTTTATATGTTACCACTTGTTATTGGGGTTTGTTCTATTTCATACACTGCAGTGTTTGCGTAGCCCTCTTAGTAATGACAAGCATTGATTGCTAATCGTTATCGTCTGTTTGCAATTATGTATTGACCAATCATGACAGGGGACTGTGTATATAACACTTCAGTGTGAGAGATCTTTGTACTCTTTGATAAAGTTCCTGAACGGAACGAAACGCGTCAGAGGTGTTCTCCGTTATGTGATGTGCAGCACTACAGTGCAATAAAGCTTTTTTTATTTATTTATGCATCCGGCTGAGTTCCTGTTGCTGTGACCACCCACCAACTAAATTCCACGTTACTGCGACTATCGGTGTGGAGCACGCAAGCTACTACGCAGAGCTGGGAGCTGACCTTCAAGATTCCCCTCCTGATGAGCACACAGAATTTATCCCCTACGCCTGCCTAGAGAGATACAAGACCGCTGAGACGCAGTGCTTTCTCCACTACCATCCGCAGCATAGCTGTCGGCCCTCGGGGATGACGTCACACGCCAGCGCGACGCCCGAGGAGACGGGACCAGCCAGGCACAGGCATTGAAGAGACCGGGTCGGGTAAGGGCAGCAGGCGTTTCCAGCGTGAGCACACGAGAGGGGTAGCCTCCGGTTGCCTCTTTTCTTGTCTCAGGATTTCCCCTGTGCACTAGCCCCCCACCCAGGTTGTATTTATACCGTTACCTGTCAGAGCCTGGCTGTTTTTCCCCTCTACACAGGATCTTCAGGCCTGCCTAGTAGCCGTTCATTTTTCTCTCTATATATGCATCAGAGACTATACACTCACCACTTGTACCAGTCCCATTGTGGACATTTGGAGCACCGGACACTTGGGGTTCATTCCCACATACCACAAACATTCCCCTGACTGACCCTCCTGTCTCCTCCTCTTCTCTCCCTGACCTATCTCTATTGTCTCCCACTTCTCTCTCTGCTCCTCCCCTCTCTCCTATTGGTGTGTCTCCCTTTATAATCCCTGTTTGTCCACTTCTTCCTCGCTCTGCATAGTTCCTGTTTCCCTGTGTGTGCTGACCTATGCTGTGCTCCCTCTGTGTCCCTGCTGTATCCTGCGTTTATCTTGGATTTCCCTGGCTTTTGACCCCTGCTTGTCTGGACTATTCTGCTCTCTGGTATCCCTTTGAACCTTGCTACGAACACTACCTCGCTTACCTCTGACATCCTTGGCTTTGTACCCTGACGACTCTGGACCCTCTGGACCCCTGGACTTTGGCACACGGACACGACCATTCTTACGCTTATACCATCTGATGTTGCAAGTATATCTAACAACTCTCTCTACAGGCCCAGCAACGCTATACCACACTCCGGGCTTGCTCCCACTGCTGTGGGTGTGTGGTGTAATACCGTTCCCACCTCAGTACTTGGGTCTTGCCAGGTCTGCGGGCATATAGGCGTGACATTATGCAGAGCCCAACAAACGCAGACCCCCCTGAGGTGGGTACCAGTATTTCCATAGAGGCCCTACAATACGTTAGTAACCAGCTGTCCACGGTCTCTCAGCAATTGGCTAAATTCTCCCCTCAGGAGAGTCCCATGGCTACCGATGCCAACCCAATGCCACGGATTCCTTCTCCGAATCGTTACGATGGGGACCCTCTCGCCTGCCGCGGTTTCTTAAACCAATGTGAGGTGCAGTTTGAGATGTCCCCCTCCCTGTTTCCCACTGGGCGTGCTAAAGTAGCATATGTCTATGCCTTGCTCACTGGAGATGCCCTCGCCTTGGCCTACCCCCTATGGGGGCGGGGTGCGAGGCTAGCAGGCAGCTGCAGCATCCCTCGCGGCTGCTGCATGGGGCAGGAGGCGCACGCGGGGGTGCAGGGTTGGCGCTTCCCCGCCCTCCGTCCCACGTGGGGATCGAGGAAGCGAGGAGGGGGGAAGCGGGCCGGGCCAGGCCAGGCCCACAGGCAGCAGACAGGACACCCTGCGGGACCTCAGCTCTGCACATGCGCAAACGCCGCCATTTAAATTTAAAAAATTTTTTTTTATAAAAAATATAACGGCCAGGGCCACGCAGGGGCCCGGCGGCCGGCCCCCCCTGACTCAGGGGGCTGGGACGCCCGTGCCCTTTGTCCCCCGCTGTTGGCGGCCCTGACTTCAAGTTATTGCTGCTAAAGGTGATTCTACAAGCTATTGAATCATAAGGTGTACTTGGTTTTTCACACATGGCTTCTCCATTTTGGCTTTATTTTTGTTAAATAAATCATGACACAGTGTAATATGTCATGTGTTGTTGTTCATCTGAGGTTTTTATTTACCCAATTTGTAGACCTGGTAAGGAACAGATGATTGTTATTATGTCCTGATATGTAAAACCATAGAATTCAAAGAGGGTGTACTTTCTTTTTCACACAACTGTATATACATACATATACCTTTCAGACAAAAGGTGACACATGGTGTGCTCATTTGCATGTCATTTCCCAGAATCCCTTGCGCAGTGGAAACACTGTATGCTGGGTGATAATGGTGAAAGGCAAGGTTGCAGACCGGCCTAAGACATGTGAATGTGCTCACAAGTGATCTTTTTATTTGCTATATGCAATACGGTGGAGGTTTCTTGTTGCCTTTTTCACCCACCATAACTTAAAACGTGATGAAAAACCCTACAGTCTTGAAAATGCAAAGCCAGCAGTACAACCAACTTCACACCGATGATACCCATTAAGGTTCAAACATGTCTGTGAATGGTTTCTCTGGCTTTGCATCTGATTCCCATGCTGTTCTTTTAAAGCTGTGTTAACAGCGAGCATTGGCTTATATGGGCTCCATGTCATAATGGTTTTTCAGGCAAAAGGTGACAGATTGTGTTCTCATTTGCATGTAATTTCCCCAAATCCCTTGCTGCAGTGGAAGCACTGTATGCTGGGGATAATGGTGAAAGGTCGTCGTCGCGAAAACTTGACGTCGCTAGAATTTGATTTTTCAAGGGCCGTCGCGTCACGTGACTGCCCTTGAACAAATCAAATTGCGGGAATTCCGCGATACCGCCGATCGGTGAAACTTTCGTCGGCGGCACTATAGGCTAAGCGTGTGACATGTGAATATGCTCACAAGTGATCTCTCTCTCTCTCTCTCTCTCTCTCTCTCTCTCTCTCTCTCTCTCTCTCTCTCTCTCTCTCATTCTCTCTCTCATTCTCTCTCTCTCTCTCTCTCTCTCTCTCTCTCTCTCTCTCTCTCATATTTGGGGTTTCTTAGAGCTTGCTGGGTATCTGTGTGTTCCAAAAGCACAATTAGCCACATTTGGCAAATAGGGCTATTAGCCATTAGTATGTTTGTTAGTATGTTTGTGGGGATGTAGATAGAATGATGGGGGTAGTTGCCCTGGGGAGTGTGGTTAGGTCTCCCAGGGGGTGGGGGGGGGGGGGGGAGTGGCTGGAGGGATTAACTTCTTGGTTACTAGCTACTGAGGTAGCCAAGGGGGCTAGGCAGTGGTAATTGTTTTTAGTATTAACCCCTTTGGTGCCTGTGGTATACCTTGGTAACCACAGGCATCAAACTAGTTAATGGTATTTCGATCATAGGCTTCTGTAATAATAGATATTACAGAAGCCTATGAGAGAAATATTATCACAATAGCATTATACGTTGCTCACTGCCAGCTCACTGCGATAAATCAGCATGTTGGTATGTTATGCAGTTCTCTTCAGCAGTGAATAAGTTTAGAGATAACACCCACTTTATTACAGGTAAGAGGAGGAGGAACCATGTGTAGCTGACCAGGCAGACGTGGTGAGTAAACAAATTTACAGGGGTGAGGGATCTTTGTTTAAAATTGATCAAAAAGGAGCAGAGGTCTGCTTTGAAACTTATTTGACATCGGTAGTGTGTCAATAAAGGAGAATTCCCTTTGGAAAAGGCCAGCACTTTATTTGTATAGGCAGTTAAGCGGTTAGGCCTGCATTGATTAAACACTGACTTATTCTATAAGAATCAGACAGATGCGTCCATAATGTAAGTTGCATGCTGGCACTGATCTCTAGATCACAGGTCCATAAAAAGGGGCGGTTGTCTGACTCCAGAAACCTAGGACTGATACAGTATATTCACACTCATACTGACAATACACTGCCCCCCTTTTAGGACCAGTGTATTAATAAAGGGGGCTTACACAGTTATACTGACCACTCCTTACCACTAGGATAGATGTGTTTGGAAAGGAATGTCTAGCCTAATGCTTACCAAACACTACTTTCTAGGATAGGTCGGCTCATAGAGGGTTAAATAAGCGAATATTGACCAGTGGGAGCAGGACAAGTGTGCCGGTTGAATTGATCACTATGACAATTCACACTATGGACACAGATGTCTATAGAAGAAATATACAGTATAGCCAGGACTGATCCCACATTGTCCTATAGGATAGATGTGTCCATAGTGGGAATATAAAACTGAACTGTTGATGTATTGAACTTTAGAATATTTGTATCCAAGCAGAAAGCACACTGACCTCTAGGACAATGTTTGGAGATGGTGTGCAGCCTGAAACTGACCAGAACATCTAGGATATCTTACTGATGTGTTTAGAGAGGATGTGCACTCTTTTGCCAACTGAACACTAAACTCTAGGACAGATGGGGTGGGGGGAGTCCTCTCTAAAACAGAAAATACAAGGACTTCTAGAACAGAGCTGTCGATATAGGAAATAGACACAACAAAATAAGCAAAACATCAGCACTCCTAATAATAACTAATTAATAATGTGAGAGGTGCAGTAGGGAATAGAGAGTAATGCAAAAAATACTGACAGAACAGCGTCCCAGAGGTGCGGTTGAATCAGTGAGAAACCCTATAAAACAGCACTCAGACACATGAGATGTGTGTGAATTAATACAGGTGAGAGCTAGGATATCCAAATGAAATGGGTGATATGATGATAATAATTAAAACACTTTAATAGTACCAAAATGTATAAAACACAGGGTGTTAAAAATACCCCAAAGGGCCAAGCTACAATAAATGAAGCTTGGGTAGTCAACCCTAAAAAAGGGGGGAATGACTAAGGCAGAGATGCCTGACAAAAATAGGATTGTGAGCCTACTAGTAGGAAGAGAGTTCCTGAGTAAACTCCCCTCTCCCCTTGAGAAAGCGCCTAAGCGAAACGGCCGTTGGGGGCTGCTGCTAATTACCCCATGGGCATTCACGTGGAGCATTACATGGACTCCATTATGGATTGAGCTTACTGTTTTCATATGTACACTGCATTGGGAGCATATGTAGGAGCTTCTTTGAGAGACCATTCGCAAACGCAAGTATTATACTTTGTTATTGCTAGTGTATGGGTCTCTTATCTCCTCACCATTCATGCATGAGTATCACACTAGCACTCCAGTGTTTTGTTGTGTGTTTAGTGTTTATTGCTACTAAGCATAAACCTTTGCCCTACATACCCACCCACAATATGATAATTGGTGGGCTTGTTGTGTACGTCTAGCACGCATTGTGCATCCCATTGCAGTGACCC